>NW_018221710.1:67118-69052 GCF_001263595.1 Phalaenopsis equestris
AAAATTAAGTTGCCTCCTCTGGTGATTCTGTCCAAGTCCAGTACCAATTCTTGGGCCAAGGGCACATTATCAACAATGCTTCTATCCCTGATGAAAGCAGACTGATTCCTACAAATGAGCTTGTTTAGGTGGGGTTGTAATCTCTGGACCAGGACTTTACTGATTATCTTAAAAATGAAAAAAGTGAGACTAATGGGTCTGAAATCCTCCCATTTATTACACGAGTGCTCTCAAATTGACTAATCCTAGCCTATTGTTGATTTTATGGTAGGTGAATTTTACTATATTATTATGATATGATTGTTGTTTTGTTAAATCCATGTAAGAACTAAAAATTTAAGCTTGTTGATCCATCCTATAAAGACTATACTTAAAAGTTAGCTCTGAATGGCCATCACCAAAGTATGTTATTCCAAATTTCATTTTCATCAGGAATGTTAGTAATGGATAGACTATTAGTAAATTCCCTTTCCTTATCAAACAGTGTTTCATTGATGGTTGAGTGGGAAATTGAATTTTTTCTGAACAATTTTTGGAAATAATGTACAGCATCATTAGCAATTCCCTAAGCATTGGAAATCCAGTGACCCTCCTAAGAAAGGATTTTGTGAATTGTATTGCTTTTCCTCCTATAATTAATGCAAGCATGATAATATTTAGAGTTTCTGTCACCCTCACAAAACTTGGTTTTATTAGCCTTTTGGGCATAGAGAGCCTCTTGCATGTTGATTAGGTCCAATAAGTTATCATTGACTGACTGAAGGTCCATTTCAGACCCCATGTCAGAAGATAAGAGCTTTTCTAAATGCAAAACATTTTGTTCGGCTTCAAGGACTTTCTTACAATGTTCCCCACCTCCTTCCAGTTCTAGTTTGTGAGATGTTTGCTGACTTTTTTATGTAACATCCAAAGCTTAATACTTAGAATGTGATGGTGGACATCAGTCCAGGCCTTTTCTACTTGATTAATAAAATCACCATGCATTGACCACATGTTCAGATATCTAAATTTGGCTTTAGTTTTAGAAGAGGATGAAGATATTTAAATAAGTAAGGGTCTATGATCAGACCCACTCATAGCCAAGTGTTGGACAAAAGTATGTAGGAACTCTCTAAACCATATGCCATTTACCAGAAATCTATCAAGCCTCTCCCAGATCTTCCCCCTTCTCTAAGTAAATTTAGGGCCTGTGAACCCTAAATCAAAAAGACCAGCAGACTGAATGTTGTCATTGAATGTGTTAATTAGATTAATATCAAGAGATCTCCCACCCTTCTTCTCACTAGGTGAAGAGAGGCTATTGAAGTCTCCCCCAACTAACCAAAAATCCCTTATAGAGGTACTGAAATCTTGTAATTGTTGCCATAGGTCCAGTCTTGCAGTAGTTGTACAACCAACATTAATGAAGGTAGCAAAACCTTGATAGTAACTGAAGTTAAGCTGCTAATGCATGAATTGGTCTCCTTCTTTAAGAACAGTGCATTGGACTTCCTTTCTGCAAAGAAGCCAAATTTTACTGTTAGTATTTATAAGAAGCTGGAAGCCAGATAATTTACTCATAAATCTGTTGACATTTTTAGTGACCATTGGTTCAAGTAGAGCAATGATCCAAGGTTTGTACATCCTGTTGAGAGAAATGATTCTATTAAGGGATTTGGGATGTCCAAGTCCCCTAACATTCCAACAGATTATATTCATTAACCAATAGAGGTGGATTTCCCTCTTCTCCTAGTTCTAATAGAGCTAGAAGAAGGAGGGGGGGGCATCCTCCAAAGAGGATGAAGAGGAGATTAGGTTCTTTAATTCCAGTGTCATTTTCTTCTTTTTAGTTTTTTGGACTTGTCAACCAGCTTCAAGGTTCCTGGCTAATTGCAAAATCAAGGGGTCCTCCTATGGTAGCTCAATAACTGTTGTCTCTTGATCAGCAGGAAGGG
>NW_018221710.1:69317-72313 GCF_001263595.1 Phalaenopsis equestris
CTATGATTTTCTGCCAGTAGCCATTATGCTCAGTGCCTAACCATATTTCCTCCACAGCTGGTAGAGTAATATTTCTTTCCACCAAGATTCTAGCTACAAAAGGTCTAGATAAGTTGAAAGTGGGGCCATCCAATTTCAAAGGCCTTCCCAAAGCTTTGCCAATATTGAAAAGAACTTTGTGGTTGAAAAAGTGTAGTTTAAGTCCAGGTAACTTAAACCATATGGGGACAATTGGAAGTTCTTTATTAAGATCAAACTAAGGAGTCCACTTTAATAGCTTCATCGGAATTCCTTCAATCAATATGGATTATTTGGAGAAAATTCTAGCATAGTCTTCCTCCCTTGAGAGATTAATAAGTATGTGTTTGCCATCAAGTAGGCCTACTTTCCAAGCCCCTTTGAATTTCAGTCCATCAAAATATCTTCTCACAAATTCCATATTTGGATGGCCAAGTTGGAATTTACCAATTAAGGTGAATTTATGACATTCAGTTAGACCATTTAGGTCCTCTTCTGTAAAATAGATTGCCAACTTCCCACCTTTCTTGCATATGGGTTTGAAAACGGGGTCATGACCCTCATGATATTCTTGAGGAAAGACCAAATGTCAACAAAAGTGGCTTTGGCCCACCGAATGTTGGTGGAAATGTCAATGGGAATTGGGCCTGACATCACTTAAGGGGTATATCAGAGATAGAATAACCCAAAGAAGTCCTTAGCCAGTGAAAAACCAGAGGAACTCAACCTCACAACAGGTAGAAAGCTGCAAGCAAATAGCCAAAAGAAGAAACCACAATGAGGCTAAGCAATAGAAAATATAGAAGAACCTTTTGAAATATAGAAAAAGAGAAAGATAGTGGACCCTGAGAAGTCCAAACTTCCAGTAGGATGCCAAAGTTAGACGAACCCCACAGTAGAAAGAAGGCAAACAAAGACAAACTATGGCCAAAGCAATAGAACAGTAAAAGTTTGAAAAACCAGAACCCGAGATGGTGTAAAAGCTATGAGAGTCGAAGAACTTGCAATGACCAGTGATGAGATGAGAGAAATCCAGTTGAAAGCAAAAGGTAGCAAGGATTAAGCCCTTTACAACAACAAGTTGAGCCATTGTGCAGAAACCCTAGCAGAGCAACAGGGGGAACAACCGCCACCATTCATCCTGTTGTCTATATATATATATATTAAACACAAATTTTTATCTAACAAAAATTCACAAAAACAAACATTTTCACAAACAACAACAAACTAACTTTTATAAATGAAAATACACTTTTACAAACACATTTTTCTAATCACACTTTCACACATATTAAGCGAACTAAATTATAAATCAGCGTCAAAATCAATCTTCGAAATCAAGCCATAAAACTAAATGCTGACACAAAACTATACACACTATCAAAGTTCAGAATACTAAAGCAAAGCAAACTAAATCAAATCGAAAGAATCACATTAAGTACATAAGTATTTTAAACTAGTAGAGAGTCCAAATTATTCAATTATTCTACCTCATCTTCAGTGCTTTATCCTCCTCTAATATCTCCTAATGACTAGTAATGAATGTAAAAATTGTACAAGGGTTGGTACAGAAATTGATCAGTCAATTTTTTTTCAATTTATCCTTTTTCTTTAAACATCTGCACTAATCCTGCTTCAAATGTTCCAGTATGATCAAAATTTTCTTTCATCCTCCAATCTAGTTGATCAAAAAGGCACTTAAAATCTCCTATTGCATTTGTAATACTATGAAGTTCTCTTTCAATTTTCTTCAATTTCTTTTCCAAAGCAAGTGAACTTCCAACTGTTGGTGGCATCAATGGAGTTGAAGCATGTGATGAATGATCTAAGATAGTATCTAATGCTTCATTCCCATTCCCAACATAATTATCATCAATAAGAATCATGGGCTACCAATGTAATAAAACTTTTTCCCAACTTTCATATGGAACTTGAGATTGACTGCAAAGTAGAAAAAATGTGGAAGGATGCCCAAGTCCATAAATTGACCAATTCATAATAATATCTATAATAGATTTAAAAATGATAGATACTACATCAATGGGTTTTCCATTTGAATCCAATAGTTCAAAATAACACTTTTTTTGGTGACTCCACTAATCATCATGGTAGGGAGTAATTTTGCAGAAATGAAGAAATACCACTGCTTTGATATTGGATTAAGCAATGAAACAGAGAAAGAAACTAACATATCCTTCATGTCACATTTCTCAAATATCACTTTCATCCATCAGAAAATTATAGACATCATACATCAAATCTCTCGTAGGGATGAAATTTGTATAATGATAAATTGGAACATATTCTATCATATAAAACTCATTAATTCATGCCGGAGTAAATGGTACAACCTTAACTCGTACGAAGACAACTCTTTAGGTAATTCCATGTAAGTTAGCATAGAATTTCTCCACCACTAGTACAACAACTGCAACGGTAGTGTAGCAAAAAACTTTCCATCATCTTTGTATAATAATTTTATCAATTGAAGAACTTGGATTAGTCAATCCGTGATTGACAAAGCCTCTCTCCTTGATAAGCTTCTTCTTTGTAATAAATTTTTTGTATAATCTCTATGCGTCAAAACTGATAAACTTTCTTCTATTGAAAACTCCATACCTGGAAATATTTCTGGAATTAGAGGACATGAAGTTCAAAAATAGGAAGTTTCTAGTCGTCCAAGGTGTTTTTAGGACTTTAAAAACACCTCTCAGTGGTTATTACAAAGCAAAATCCCGCCAAAGTTTGCCAAAATTTGTCCTAAACCGTCAAAACTACTATCAACGCCGTCGGCGCTCCCGAAGGTGTTGTCGGCGCTTTGTTCTATCAGCAAGCATCGTCAGCTCAGAGGCCCAAATTGTGTCTTTTTATGTTATCGTTCAATTTGATTCGAAATTTTCCTCTAATACCAATATTTGTCTTAATTTATAATATATAAACTTATGTAGGATTATTATCTACTAATATATAAATACTTA
>NW_018221710.1:72382-76853 GCF_001263595.1 Phalaenopsis equestris
GGCTGTCTGCCACAAAATGCTTGGTTTAACGTCATCAGCCCGTCAAACAATTTGATTATTTGGGTTGACTTAACAATAAAAATTCTTTAAATTGTGGTATGTGCCCTTCATAATAATGTTTCAATCGATGCCCATTAGCTTTAAATATTTTTCCAGTGTAAAATTCCTTAATAACAACAGTTCCATAATGATAGACTTTAACCATCTGAATTTCAATTTTTCCGGAAATAATCTCAATCTTGTATTATATAGTAAAACTTCTTGTCCAGGTTGAAACTTTTTTTGAATAATCTTCTGATCATGCCATATTTTCATTTTCTCTTTATAGATATTTGCATTATCACATGCTTCATTTCTAATCTCCTCAAGTTCAATGAGTTGCAATAATCTTTTCTCACTAGCATCCTTTACATTAAAATTAAATTCCTTAATAGCTCAAAATGCTTTATGCTCCAATTCTACTGATAAATGAATTTTTTTTTCCAAAAATAAGTTTATATGGGGACATTCCTATAGGAGTCTTATAAGTAGTTTTGTATGCCCATAATGGAGTATCTAATCTAGCAGACCAATCCAATTTATAAGGATTTACATCTTTTTCTAATTTTTTTTTTAATTTCATGATTTGATATCTCTGCTAGACCGCTAGTTTGAGGATGATAAGTAGTAGAGAATCTATGCACAATATCATATTTCTTAATTAATTTTTCAATTCTCTTATTCCTAAAATGAGATCCTCCATCAGTAATAATTATTCTAAAAATATTTCTAATTAAAATCTAGAAACACTCCAAACATTACATCTAGGTACAACAATAACTTCAATCCATTTGGACATATAATCAATAACAAGTAATATATGCAAGTTCTCAAATGAAGGCATAAATGGTCCCATAAAATCTAATCCCCACACATCTAAAGTTTCAACTTCTAATGTGTAATTTAGAGGCATTTCATTTATTCTAGAAATATTTCCTACTCGTTGACACCAATCGCATGTTTTAATTTATTCATTAACCTCTCTAAAAAGAGTAGGCCAATAAAATTCAGCTTGCAAAATCTTATATGCAGTTCTATTCGTTCTAAAACGTCCTCCAAGTTTAGAATCATGACATCTTTCAATTATTTGTCGAGTTTCCTCATAAGACACACATCTTCTAATAATTAGATCTTTACATTGTTTATATAAATAAGGCTCATCAGAATTTTGAATCATATATAAATTTCTTTAATTGTGAATTTTTGATATCAGGTGGTAAATTATCACTTACAATATAATTTACTATATCGGTATACCATGATACATTCATTTCATCAATACTATATAATTGTTCATCAAGGAAATTTTGTAAATTTTCATTTGCAAAATTAATTCATATTTCTCTTTCTAATCTAGACAAATGATCGGCTATTTGACATCATTTCCCTTTCTATCAACTACAAAAAAATCAAACTCTTGAAATAAAAGTATCCATCTAGTTAATCTTTATTTTGCATCCTTCTTTTGCATCAAGTATTTAATAGCAGAATGATCTGTATGCACTAAACATTTAGTTCCAATTAAGTAAGGTCTAAATTTATCAAAGACATAAACAATAGCGAGTAACTCAGTAACTCTCTTTCAACTAAATTGAGCATCATTTATGGTTTAACTAGCATAATATATTACTTTAAAAACTTTGTCTTTAAAAACTCCTAAACAGCCCTAATAGCATAATCTTTAGCATCGCACATTATTTCAAATGGTATTTCCTAATCAGGTGATACTATTATAGGTGCAGTGATTAAATTTTCTTTCAATAATTCAAATGCTTTTTTGCATTCCTTGTTAAAATCAAATTTCATGTCTTTTTTTAAAAGTTGGCATAATGGCTTACTTATTTTCGAAAAATTTTTTATGTAACGTCTGTAGAAACTAGCATGTCCTAAAAATCTTCTTACCCCTTTAACATTAGTTGGAGGTGGTAAATTTTGAATTTTGGTAGGATCTACTTCCATACCATTTTAAAAAATTTTATGTCCAAGTATAATACCTCCTGCAACGATAAATTGTCATTTTTTCCAATTTAGTACTAGGTTAATTCTTTCACATACTTCTAGAACTTTTTCTAAATTACTTAAACATAATTCAAACGAAGTTCCAAATACCAAGAAATTATCCATAAAAACTTCCATTCCATGTTCAATAAAATTGCTAAAAATTGACATCATACATCTTTGAAATGTTGCAGGTGCATTGCATAGTCCAAAATACATTTTACAAAAAGCAAATGTTCCATATGGGCTTGTAAATATTGTCTTCTCTTGATCCTCTGGAGCAATTAAAATTTGGTGATAACCGTTATATCCATCTAAAAAGCAATAATATTTGTTCCCAGCCAATCGATCCAACATTTTGTCTAGAAAACAAAAAGGAAAGTGATCTTTTCTGGTGGCCATGTTTAATTTTCTATAGTCAATATAAGTTCTCTAATCGGTAACTTATCTTATTGGTATTAACTCATTTTTCTCATTTTCTTCAACGGTCACTCCTCCTTTCTTTAGAACACAGTGAGTTGGACTTACCCAAGCACTGTCTGAAATAGGATATATAATTCCAACATCTAGCCATTTTAAAATTTCTTTTTTAACAACTTCTTTCATTATTGGGTTTAACCTCCTCTGAGGATCAGCTTTAGGTTTATATTGTTCATCTAATAGAATCTGTGCATACAAATAGAAGGATTAATTCCTTTAATATCTGTTAAACTCCATCCAAAAGTTTTTTTATATTTTTTTAACATCTCTATTAATTTTTTGTTCTTGAATTTAAGTTAATTCAGAAGATACAATAGCAGGCAATGTAGATGACTCTCCTAAAAACACATATTTTAAATGGGTAGGTAATATTTTCAATTAAAGTTCAGGTGGTTTAATACATGAAGGAATAATATTTTTATTATCATTTTCCAACAAGTCTAAAGTTTCAAATTTGCCCTGAATATAATCCAAATCTTCTTCTTTTATTTTTCAAAAAATTCTCCTTGCTATAATTTTTCTTTAAACTCTTCCTTATTTTGTTCATTACTCAGATAATCAATTACTTCCATCCTAAAACATTCATTTTATTTTTTTATTGTTGGATATTTCATAGATTTTGTAATATTAAATGTTACTTCTTGATCATTAACTCTCATTATTAATTCTCCTTTTTACACATCTATCACAACCCTCCCTGTTGCAAGAAATGATCTCCCCAAAATAATAGGAATTTTTTTATCTTCCTCCATATCCAATACTATAAAGTCTACAGAAAAAATAAATTAATCCACTTTTACTAATACATCCTCTATAACTCCTTTTGGATAAGTTATTAATGGATCAACTAACTGAAGAGTTATAGTAGTAGGGGAAATCTCTCCCAAATCTAAATGTTTAAAGATTGATACTCGCTCTTAAATCACATAAAGCTTTTCCAAAAACTTTTCACCGATAGCACAAGGTGTAGTAAAACTTCCAGGATATTTTAATTTTTAAGGAAGCTTTTTCTGAATAATAGCACTACACTCTTCACCGAGTGTAATGGTCTCATGATCTGTAAACTTACTTTTCTTGTTTAAGATATCCTTCATAAATTTCACTAAACTTGGCATTTTTTCCAAAGCTTCGACAAAAAGGAATGTTTATCGTTAACTTCTTAAGGATTTCCAAAAATTTTGTAAATTTTTTATCTTTGTTTTTCTGCTTCAGTCTTTGAGGAAACAAATGTAATGGTTTTTCTAAAGGACCTTGTGTTTGTTCATTTTTCTGTTGATCATTTTCCTTTTCTTCCTTCCTTCCTTCTCTTCATCAACTTCAATTTTTTTTTGGATCTTTGCTTCAACTTATTTTCCACTTTATAATTGAATAACTTTAATTTGATCCTTATTTTGATCTTTTGGATTAACTTGCACTGTAGTCGGAAGAATTCCAGAAGGCCTATTACTGAGTGCAGTAACAATATGTCCTAATTGATTTTCAATATTTCTAATAGTAGCCCCTTGATTCTATATTTGATTTCCCAATATTAACATTACTTCTTCTATCATCAACTTCTTTTCCTTAACTTGTGTGTTGGGATTAGAGTTAAATCCAAAAGGATAATAAGGTCGATAACTAGGATTTCCTTGGTTGTTCAAATTTTCAGAGGGATTCACCGAATTGTTATAATTATTCTAACTAAAATTAGGGTGATTTTCCATCCAGGGTTAATCAAGTTAGAATAGGGTTTGTTATTTTGATTATTTATAGCATTTAAAGTTTCATAAGATGATTGAGTATCAATAATCTTTCCTAGTGAATTTTCCTCTAATACTGGGGGTATTTCAGAATAGTTTACTCCTATTTGATCAATCTTCTTCGAAATAACAGAAATTTGAGATGCTAAAATAGAAATTGCATCAGAATCATGAATACTGGCTAATCTCTTAGGATTTTCCCTTTCCGAGGGCAT
>NW_018221710.1:77293-103502 GCF_001263595.1 Phalaenopsis equestris
TTCAAGAAAACTAGCAAGATGTAAGTTTGGATCTTCAGTGGGTGTTCCTCCAAACTGATTATTTTGTACCATTTGAACAATAGCAGGTTTAAGCTCAAATGAATTAGCAGCAACATCAGGATTTTGAATTGTCAAGTGAAGTTCATAAGTTGTTGGATAAACATAATCTTTAAAGGTTTTTGTCAATTTTAATATATTTGATTATTTAACTTATTCTCCATTTTGTTTGAATTTTTTAATATCTTTTTGTTGTTTTTGAATTTTTCTAATAGTACGTTTTAATTCTGAATCGTAAGGTACTAAACTTTTAGATACAATATTTTGCGTAAAAAAATATAATAAGCAAAGAATTTTTTCTTCAAAATAACTTTTAAATAAAAATATATTTCTTTTTGGATTTTTGATTTTTAACTTTTTTTTATAGTTATATTATCTCTAAATTCCCTAATTTAGAAAATCTAGTTAATTTACCGTTACCTTCCTCGACAACGATAACCAAAAACTTGATCCCGAGAATATAGTTGTGTCAAAATTATATAGTTGACT
Organism: Phalaenopsis equestris; assembly: GCF_001263595.1. Taxonomy (NCBI): domain Eukaryota; kingdom Viridiplantae; phylum Streptophyta; class Magnoliopsida; order Asparagales; family Orchidaceae; genus Phalaenopsis; species Phalaenopsis equestris. Next base: position 77,840 of record NW_018221710.1, read on the forward strand.
CCGCTATGCAATATTGCCAAAAGCTTGATGCAGTGGTTTATGAATAAGAAATTTAAGCAATTAATGTTAGGATTCTACGTAAATATACATATCGTTATCAAGTAATAAAAGACTTTCTATTTAAGCCCAAATATCGATCTCACGTTGAAGGTTTATATTTGAAATGATAAATTTACTAGAAAAATCACAAAAAGTCAAAACAAAATTACTGTCACTAATTTCAAATGTTGAGATGTTATCAGAACTAAATTATTTAACTGATAACAAAACTGAAATACAAAGTTTAAACATTAACTACTAAACTATTAAACTGTGTTTATGTGATGAAGATTTCTTATGTGAAAAAGCATTTTTCCCCTACAATGAGGTTTTGGTGAGATGTGATGAGATAAATGGTTCTAATATGTATTATGCCAAATAGGAGCAATTTTAATTCTTTACACTGATATAGTGTTATAAAAAATCATTGGCTAATATCAGGTTTAGTCCCTAAATCCGTGGCTAGGCTTGGTGTGATACAGGCTCCCCTCCAGAGCTCCCACTTCCTTTCACCTGAAGGGTAACTCTCGCTTTAATTTTTAAACACTAAGACCGAATTGGGGATTTTAGTCTGTCACCCTAATGATTCTCCAATTCTACACCCAACAAGGAATATTTCCTTATTTATTTGCACTTAATTCCATGAATGAAATTCTCCTTCATGGAATCACATGTGATCCTCACTCTGTTGTAGAACTCATACTCCATTTCCCATTATATGTTTCACAACACATTTTAACAATTCAATTGGCCAGATCGAAAAGTAAATTAAGTTTGTAGTTGAAAAATCATCACATTTTATTTTATATTTTAATATTGACACATCCATATCTCTCCATTTCACTATATCTCAAAGTAGGGAGAAAGATAAAGTAAACTACTCAGCCCTCATGAGAAAGATATAATAAAACACAAATTTCATATATAAAAGAAAGTTCATACACTACTAAGTTCATACAATACTAACAAACAAGCAACACTTATCTAAAAATTTTTCTCAAAGAAAATCCATTGTAGCTTCTTCTAGGAAATGTAGGAAGAAGAAATCTCTCACTTTTCTCCTTCTACAACACTCTTAGAGAAGAATTCACACTTAATCTCACCATAAGAAATATAAAATCTTAAAGAAAAATAACTAATACACTCCTAAATGGTGGTGGAATGAAAATGGAAAAAGTGTATGGAGGCGAGGTGTGGCAAAAATGAGCAAGTAGGGACGAAGAGGAATGAAGAAGGGGTGAATAATGACCAAGAGAGAGAGTTTTTCTGATGAATTTCAGCCCCAAATAGAGCCTAGAGTCGGTTCTGCAATAAGTGCATCAAAAAACTTTTCAAAAAGCATCCAAATTCGTTGAATCTTCTAGAAAATAGAGCCTAAACCACCATAAGTGCCGTTGGCGCCTAGTCTGGCACTGAACAAATTTTTAACTTTTTCATTTTTGCTCCAAATTTCATCCTTTTTGCTTTCTTTTTGCTCAAAGTCCTTAAGATCAAGAACCTGTAAGAAAACATTAAAATGCCTTCTATTAAAGTGCAATATCACCAAAAATGAGTATAAAATATGGGTCTAAAAATGCATAAATTTTTAGTGTATCAGTGGACCCTAAGTGGGCTAACTTAAAAAGAAGGCAAGGATGGAAGAGAGAGAGGGTCCGCTGCTGCTTGACTTAGTTTCTTGTACTTGTAGATTTTTTTTGCTCGGCAAAGATTTGATGATTTTTAAAGGAATTTTTTGTATACTATTTTTAAAATAGATTTATTTTTTAAATAGCCTATACCTTTACTTTTGTCACAATTATTTTACTGCCCTAACATTTGTGATATCTGTGATGATAGCTCATTTTATCTTGTGGGAGGGGCTTTTTGGTTTATCTTAGTATGTCTATTGTCCAACTTGAGTTTACATCATATTTTTCTTCTTTGCTCAGCTAGATCCTATCCTCATATGGCGATAACCCCTAGGACTTGCTTCAGAGATCATTTGCTCGCTACCCTTTACGGTGCTTATTGCTACTGAGTAGGGAATCATCTACAAGGTTTTATCTAGCTGAGTTTAGAAGTAGGTCTATTGATGCTTGAGCTTTGAGAGTCAGTTTTTTTTAAATGTCGATTGAATGTCTTGCATCTTTCAATTATTGATCAAAAAAATTACATTGTAGTCAGTTTTTTATATTGATTTCTGGCTCAAATATTACATTCATCAAGTCTCTATTATTTTGTTATATCTCTAACTGATGTAGTGTACCCCCTGTGCTAAGATTAATAAGAAAACATTGTCACTGATTTCATAAAGGTAATTGCCAAGACTTGATTTTGGTGTGATTTGCTGGATACCCTTCGTGGAGCTTATCGTTACTAGGTAGGGAACTATATCCAGAACTATAGTCAACAAAGTTTGGAGATAAGTCTAAATTGTGTTAGTGTTGTAGGATATTTTATCATACGTTCTATAGAATAGATGTCTTGCCATCACTGTCAGCCTCACTGCTCAGGTTCAAGTTCCTTGAGTGTTGCATAGGTGTTTAGGTGTATGAACTCCTTAAGTTTTTCAATTGTTGTTTGAGCTTGAGGTTATACATTCAATTAGCCAACTCAATTTTTTAATTTTTCTCAAGGTAAAAATTACAAATCTATTAGAATGAAACTACCTTTTTATGTTATTTCGTGTAATGATCCAAGCAATTGCTAAGGAAAATAATGCTTGAGTAATCTTTGCTCCACGCCTAAGGTACCTCCTTGCTAGTCTAATTATTTATGTTTGTACGCTCTATGGATGATCTTATAGTTGATGATCAAGGTCTGGTCAAATTTGCTAATCGGCTATCCACGAGAAACTAGGTTGACCCTCTTAAAATGAGGTCCCTAGTTGTAAAAGTCTTCCCTCAGATGTATTTGTTGTTGTAGCGAGTGGTGAGTTTTTTGACGTCCTGCTAGTGAAGGGCTGAATTTGTCTGTTATTCTTTTGGGAGGTCGAGCTCAAGTATTAGGTTGATGTAGGTAAGGTTGTCTATTTTTTTAGGTCCTAGTCCTTAATTCTAGTTAAGAGTACCCAATAAAATAAACTAGCTTCTAGACTGAACTAATCTAAGGTATGTGCGACCCTTAGTTTTATTTATGTGTTGGCTAACCTAGGGCTCATGTCAGATCTACCTAGGATTGATTCTCATTTCTTAAGTTTGCGGATTTATATTTATATTTTGGGTTTGATATTTAATTTATGGTTTGTTTTGATTACTATGTTGTCGGTCATTGTGAAAATCAAAGTTCTTTTAGGTTCAAAACTTTTTCAAATAACATATTTTTTAAAATATTCACAAGAAAAAATAACATGAGAGGATCCCCTCTTACTCCTTTTTTTATTATTTATATATTTTAAAATATAGGAAGAACTATACCTGGTATATGAAGAACATAAAACATGTATATACTATACATTGAACTTGACTTAGATTAAACATCAAATATGAATTAAATTATAACTGAAAGTTGACTTGGATGAAACATGATACATAAATTGGATTATACAAGAGTTATGTATACTACACACGAAATTAATTTAAATTAGGCTCAGAACTTGGGCTAGGGTTGGGGTAGATTGAGCTAGGGCCAGTTAAGGTTAGCTAAGGCCAGTTAAAGTTGGTTAAGTTTAGCCATGATTAGATAATATTAGCTAAGATATGCTAAAGATGGGTAATACTAGGTTAGATTGGTTCATATTTGATTTAGTTAGGCTAAGTTGGGTTAGGCCGGGTTGCTTTAGGTTGGGATAGATTTGGTTACACTATCTTGGGTTGGGCTAATTATGTTAGGTTAGGTTGGGTCGAGTTAAGTTAGGTTTGGTTAGGCTATGTCGGGTTAGGTGGGCTAGATTGAGTTAGGTTGGGTTCAGTTGGGCTAGGCTAGGTTAGGATAAGTTGAGTTAGGTTGGCTAGGTTGGGCTATATTGGACTAGGTTAAGGTTAGGCTAAGTTGGGTTATGCTGAGCTAGGTTTTGTTAGGTTTAGGTTAGGCTAGGTTGGGTTAAGTTGGGCTAGGTTCAATTTAGTTAGGCTAATTTGGGTTGGGTTAAGTTGAGTTAAGTTGGTATAGGTTGGGCTAACTTGGGTTTCGCCGCCCGGAACTCGTCATTTGTAGTCACCGCCAATTCTCTCTTTTGTCGGATGTTGTGTGTCTTTTGGTTGAAAGGAGTCACCACTCTATTTATCTATTTTTATTGCTCTAATCTCTAGTTAACTTATTCTGTTAAATAATTTCAAAGATTTCAAGATTTTAAGAAACTAGGAGATGGAAGGAAAAGGGCTAAAAATAGAGAACATGAGAGAAGAATAGTCGAAGGAAGCTTTCATTGTGGTGAACATTATAGAGAAATACTTTCTCATATAAGGAAAACCACATGAAAAATAAATAATCAGAGATTTTAGGTGTAACACCTATTATGAGTTCTTAGTTTTCTTATAGGAGAAAGCTCCTATAGTTAATTACATCTTAGATAGTTAAAAATGTCTAAGAAAACTCCTGATTCTCGTCAACACTTGTTCTTCTAAGAAATATCAAGGTCAAGGAAAGAATCATCAAATGTTTTCTTCCTAGGGTAATCAATTACTAAGAATCTGATTTTACCGTAAAGGTTTTGTTTTATTTTATTCAAGTCTTGTCATGTCTTTTTGTTTTTGTTTTATTTTATCATTTTGGTTTTGTCATGTCATTTCATTTTTGTTTGTTTATGTCATGTTGTTTTGTTGTCTTAAAATTTTGCTTTCAAATGTCATCATACAAAATAGAGTTAACACATCCTATAACATGCAAAGGAAATCTAATGTGAAATTTTGTTTTCATGTCTCTAATAAACCTACAAAACAAAACACGATTAGAATAAAACCATGTCGTCAGATTTATCATTTTATTTGGTCATTTATTTGGTAGAATAATTTTTAAATGACCCGGTCAAGATGTCTGTGGCTCCGTCGTCCTGAGCCCGTAAAAATATTCAGATTTACTTAGTTCAAAATGTGTTTAAACCAGGACCGAAAGATTTTTATCAGCAACCATAGAGTGCGTCTTCTAAGAAATTTTCATAAATCTGAGTTGGATTTTGTGATGTTGTTTGATTTAGGTCATATGTCGATTAGACCTGAAAGAGTTTAATTGAAACCTAAGATTTAGGTTTAATGTCGGTTACACTTAAGTTATGAAGATGATTTAGGTTCAATGTAGGTAGAACCTAAGGATCAAAGTAGTTTATGTCAAGTGTGGGTAGGACTTAAAATGTATTAGGTCCAATGTAGGTTGAACCTAAAGATTGAAAATGGTTTAAGTCCAATGTCATTAGGACTTAAAATGATTTAGGTTCAATATAGGTAGAAACTAAGGTTAAAATAGTTTAAGTCCAATGTATGTAGGACTTAAGATGTTTTAGGTTCAATGTAGGTAGAACCTAAAGATTAAAATGGTTTAAGTCCAATGTATTTAGGAGTTAAGGAATTTAGTTTCAATGTCGGTAGAACCTAAAGATTTGAATAGTTTAAATCCAATGTAAATAGGACTCAAGGAATTTAGGTTCAATGTTGGTAGAACTTAAGGATTTGAAATTTTTCAAGTCCAATGTAGGTAGCACCTAAGATGTTTTAGATCCAATGTAATTTGGATCTAAAGTTGATTTAGGTTCAAGTTGGTTTGAACCTAAGTGTTTAAGTGGAATCAGGCTTGAGTTGACTTAGGTTCAAGTTGGATTGAACATAAGTGTTTGAGTTGAGTTAGGTTCAAGTTGGTTTTGAACATGAGGTTTCGTTAACTTGGGTTTAAGTTGGGATGAAGCTAAGTTTGAGGTTGAGTTAGGTTCAAGTTAGGCTGAACCTAAAGTTGATGTTAACTTAGGTTCAATTTTAGTTGAACGTGAGTTAAAGGTTTGATTTAGGCTCAGTATATGTGAACATAAGATTTGGTTAACTTTAGTTCAAGTTGGGTTGAATCTATGTTTGAAGTTGAGTTAGGTTCAATTTGGGTTGAACCTAAAGTTGATGTCGACTTAGGTTCAATTTGAGGTGAACTTAAGTTAAAGATTTGATTTAGGTTTAGTATTTGTTGAATCTAAGGTTTAGATTTTGATTTAGGTTCAATGTGGATTGAACCTAAATTAAAGGTTTGACTTTAGGTTCAATGTGGGTTGAACATAAGGTTTAGGTTAACTTGGGTTCAATTTGGGCTGAACCTAAGTTTAGGGTTAAGTCTAAGTTGAGTTAAACTTAGGGATTATGGTTTAATTTTTGTCAAAGGACCTAATTGGGGTTAGGTCTAATTAAGGTTTAAAGGCTGCTTAAGCTTAATGTAGTTAAGGCACAAGGATTAATTAAGTCTAATTAGGTTTAAACTTAATTATGGTTTAAAGGTTATTTAAGCCTAATGTAAATAAGGCTTAAGAGTTAAGTAAGTCTAATTGGGTTAGACTTAATTAAGGTTTAAAGGTTGTTAAGCCTAATGTAAGTAAGGCTTAAGGGTTAATTAAGTTTAATTGAGTTAGACTTAATTATGGTTTAAATGTTATTAATCCTAATGTAAGCAAGTCTTAAGGGTTAATTAAGTCTAATTAGGTTAGACTTATGTAATTAAGGTTTAAGTTGGTTAATTAGGTATGGGTTAGACCTAATTATGGTTTAGGGTTAATAAAACCTACTGTAAGTAAGGTTTAATTGATTAATTAAACTTAATTGTTGTTAGATATAATTGGGATTTATGGTTAATTAAACCTAATGTAGGTAAGGTTTTATTGATTAATTCGACTTAATTACGGTTAAGTCTAATTAGAGTTTATGATGAATTAAACCTACTTTATGTAAGGTTTAATTGATTAATTAAATTTAATTAGGGGTTATACCTAATTAGGGGTTGGGGTTAATTAAGCCTAATGTAAGTAAGGCTTAATGTAAATATTTTGATCTAATTAGGGTTAGGCCTAATCAAGGTTTAAGTTTGATTAAGCCTAATGAAAGTAAGTCTTAATGTAATTAATTTAGGCCTAATTAGGGTTAGACCTAATTGAGGTTTATGGTGTTAAAACTAATGTAATTAAGGTCTAACAGAGTTTAATTAGGTCTAAATGTGGTTTAGACCCAATTAATTATGGTTTATATTTAATTAGGGTTTTTTTGAGTTAAACCTAATTTAGTTAAGGTTCAACTAGGGTTTAATTAGGTCTAAATGTGATTTAAACCTAATTAGGATATGTTAAGTTAAACCTAATTTAGTTAAGGCTTAACTATGGTTTAATTAGGTCTAAATGTGGTTTAGACCCAATTAATTATGGTTTATATTTAATTAGGGTTTTTTTGAGTTAAACCTAATTTAGTTAAGGTTCAACTAGGGTTTAATTAGGTCTAAATGTGATTTAAACCTAATTAGGATATGTTAAGTTAAACCTAATTTAGTTAAGGCTTAACTATGGTTTAATTAGGTCTAAATGTGGTTTAGACCCAATTAATTATGGTTTATATTTAATTAGGGTTTTTTTGAGTTAAACCTAATTTAGTTAAGGTTCAACTAGGGTTTAATTAGGTCTAAATGTGATTTAAACCTAATTAGGATATGTTAAGTTAAACCTAATTTAGTTAAGGCTTAACTATGGTTTAATTAGGTCTAAATGTGGTTTAGACCCAATTAATTATGGTTTATATTTAATTAGGGTTTTTTTGAGTTAAACCTAATTTAGTTAAGGTTCAACTAGGGTTTAATTAGGTCTAAATGTGATTTAAACCTAATTAGGATATGTTAAGTTAAACCTAATTTAGTTAAGGCTTAACTATGGTTTAATTAGGTCTAAATGTGGTTTAGACCCAATTAATTATGGTTTATATTTAATTAGGGTTTTTTTGAGTTAAACCTAATTTAGTTAAGGTTCAACTAGGGTTTAATTAGGTCTAAATGTGATTTAAACCTAATTAGGATATGTTAAGTTAAACCTAATTTAGTTAAGGCTTAACTATGGTTTAATTAGGTCTAAATGTGGTTTAGACCCAATTAATTATGGTTTATATTTAATTAGGGTTTTTTTGAGTTAAACCTAATTTAGTTAAGGTTCAACTAGGGTTTAATTAGGTCTAAATGTGATTTAAACCTAATTAGGATATGTTAAGTTAAACCTAATTTAGTTAAGGCTTAACTATGGTTTAATTAGGTCTAAATGTGGTTTAGACCCAATTAATTATGGTTTATATTTAATTAGGGTTTTTTTGAGTTAAACCTAATTTAGTTAAGGTTCAACTAGGGTTTAATTAGGTCTAAATGTGATTTAAACCTAATTAGGATATGTTAAGTTAAACCTAATTTAGTTAAGGCTTAACTATGGTTTAATTAGGTCTAAATGTGGTTTAGACCCAATTAATTATGGTTTATATTTAATTAGGGTTTTTTTGAGTTAAACCTAATTTAGTTAAGGTTCAACTAGGGTTTAATTAGGTCTAAATGTGATTTAAACCTAATTAGGATATGTTAAGTTAAACCTAATTTAGTTAAGGCTTAACTATGGTTTAATTAGGTCTAAATGTGGTTTAGACCCAATTAATTATGGTTTATATTTAATTAGGGTTTTTTTGAGTTAAACCTAATTTAGTTAAGGTTCAACTAGGGTTTAATTAGGTCTAAATGTGATTTAAACCTAATTAGGATATGTTAAGTTAAACCTAATTTAGTTAAGGCTTAACTATGGTTTAATTAGGTCTAAATGTGGTTTAGACCCAATTAATTATGGTTTATATTTAATTAGGGTTTTTTTGAGTTAAACCTAATTTAGTTAAGGTTCAACTAGGGTTTAATTAGGTCTAAATGTGATTTAAACCTAATTAGGATATGTTAAGTTAAACCTAATTTAGTTAAGGCTTAACTATGGTTTAATTAGGTCTAAATGTGGTACTTTATAGGTTATACTTGATTATGGTTTAATGGTTATTTCAACCTAATGTAAGTAAGGCTTAAGGGTTAATTAAGTCTAATTGAGTTAGACTTAATTATGGTTTAAAGGTTATCTTAAATCTAATGTAATTAAGGTTTAAGTTGGTTAATTAGGTATGGGTTAGACCTAATTATGGTTTAGGGTTAATAAAACCTACTGTAAGTAAGGTTTAATTGATTAATTAAACTTAATTGTTGTTAGATATAATTGGGATTTATGGTTAATTAAACCTAATGTAGGTAAGGTTTTATTGATTAATTCGACTTAATTACGGTTAAGTCTAATTAGAGTTTATGATGAATTAAACCTACTTTATGTAAGGTTTAATTGATTAATTAAATTTAATTAGGGGTTATACCTAATTAGGGGTTGGGGTTAATTAAGCCTAATGTAAGTAAGGCTTAATGTAAATATTTTGATCTAATTAGGGTTAGGCCTAATCAAGGTTTAAGTTTGATTAAGCCTAATGAAAGTAAGTCTTAATGTAATTAATTTAGGCCTAATTAGGGTTAGACCTAATTGAGGTTTATGGTGTTAAAACTAATGTAATTAAGGTCTAACAAGGTTTAATTAGGCCTAAATGTGGTTTAGACATCATTAGGGTTTATAGAGTTAAACTTAATGTAGTTAAGGTCTACAGAGTTTAATTAGATCTAAATGTGAGGCTTAAGATGTTGAACCTAATGTAGTAAAGGTCAAACAGAGTTTAATTAGGTCTAAATGAGATTTACACCCAATTAGAGTTTATGATGTTAAACCTAAAGTAGTTAAGTTTTAACTAGGGTTTAATTAAGTTTAATTGTGATTTAGACTTAATTAGTGTTTTTTGAGTTAAACCTAATGTATTTAAGGTTTAACTAGAGTTTAATTAGTTCTAAATGTGGTTTAAACCTACTTAGGATTTTGGGTTCACCTAGATGAAATTTTAGTGTCAGATTAAGTCTAGGTTGAATGTTTTGTCATATTGAGTCTAAGGGGTTAGACTCAATGGTTAATGATCTTTGAGGAGATGGTTAGACCCCACGTCATTTAGGTCTAAAAATTAGAGTTTAGTTAACTCTAAGTGCCACTAAGGCTAGTCTCAAAGCCTAAAGATATCTAGGGTTAAATATGTAATTTTTTAGTTTTACAATTTCGACCCTAGAGATGAAATGCCATTTTTAAATTTGTAAATGGTTAAAAATTTATCATTAGAGTTTTTAAAATGTCACTCTAAATTTTCTAACAATTTCTGATTTTAATTTCCAATTTCTTTAATTTTTATAATTATTTTAAAGATAATTGCAAAAATATGATAGAAATTGAGAAATTGAGTAATAAGGAGTATTTATGGCCTTAGGAAAGATATAGAAGATTCTTAAGGACTTAAAGATAAATCCCTAAAATTTCAGAATTTTTAAAATTAAAAATAATTTTTAATAATTAAATTACTTCAGGGTGTAATTAATTAATTAAAAAATAAATATAATTAATTAAATTCTGATTTTATCTCCAAAATACTCTACTCATTGTTCTGAGTTCATCGGTATTTTTGTTTCATTTTTGTGATATTGGTGTGAAAAGTTATGAACTTTTAAAGTTTTATATATTAATTAAATAACAAAATAAGTATTTTCTTACATAACGGATGTAACGCCAGCTAGATCGTCGGGCTCATCGAAATCCAACGCAGCTGCGTTTTATTGGCTAGAGATTCTACGTAGACTTACTCGTGGCCCGCCGTTTTAAATCATTTTGTATGAACAATTTTAATGTCCGAAGCCATCCCCACCGTGCATTTCTGATACATAGAAATGGATGGCATTGGTTCATCGTCCTGAAGGGAGATGAACCGAAAGTTGTCCATTGATTTTGGTCAAGATCCCTCTGGAATGTTGACTAAAATTAATTTTATTTGTTCCCAGAGGATCGTCTCCTCTATTAGAAGACATCTATACAAAAATTTTTCATGGTCTGATATTTCACTTCACAATGTGTGAAAATTGAGCCATAATTAGGCTTTCAGTCCATACCTTGGCCACAGTCAATGAAACTTTGATGTAATTGGTTTTGGCACTTCATCTGGGGGTCAGCAAGTTCATTTTCTCTTCAATTTGAGTTCAAATCAACTATGTATACGAGCTCAATGAAAAGGTGTAATCGATTTCATTGAACTATAGGGTAGATGCTGATTTTAATTGGAAACTTTGCCTTAAGGCTCAGGGATGGATTTGGAACTGTCAATTTGGGATTTTAGAGGGTTTGGTGTCAATATGAAAATCTGTTATGATTTTTAAATTCAAAGTTGAGCTTCTACACTTGATTATAGAGGATCGATCCAGGGGGTATTTGTTGCTTTAGGCAGAGGCAACAATTTTGGTCTTGGAAGTTTCAGGGATTGGACAATGCATGGATGTTTTCTCTCTTTTTTTTTTTCCTTGGTAGCTGACAACTTGCTAAATTTATGGCCATCCATGGTGTCTACATAGCCTAGATTCGTTTGGGGAAGGCAAGGGAGGTGGTATTTTGACGGTGGATAAGTTTTCAAGATGATGATTAACATGGATAAAGCTTCCCATGAATTATCCATAGAAGCCTTCATATATGTTAAAATTTGAGCTCATATTTTGGCTACCTCCCATTGGAAAGCTTGGGTGGAGTGAATGGCAGCTCAATCAACCTGATAAAGCCTTCACCAAATGAATTTCATGGGTTAATTAATGATGTTGAGGAAGGGATGACACATACCCTTCTTCATCATCCTTTACAATTTAAGCTCATGATTACCTTAATAATGGGAAGGATGAGGCTTATATAAGTCTCTTCTTCATTGGAGGATGAGGGAGCTGTAGGATGAGCTCACCATTCTTTCATTTAATTAATATATGAAAGAGCGACACCTTTTTTATTTTTCATGATGACTTCATGTTGTCTTCAAGACTTAGTCAAAAAGGGTAGCCTATGGGTTAATTAACATGTAAACCTTGTCATGGTAGGTTTCATGGGTCATGAGTGACACATTATCAATTTGTCATATGATAGATTTTAGGGTTTAAGTGAAAAATATATGATTTTTTATGTGTCTTGGATTTTTCTTGCCATGGGTTATAAATCAATATTTTACACTTAACCCTAGGTCTAATAATCTTTAATTTTACTTACTTTAAATAATTAATTAATTAGGAGAATAGAATATTTTGATGAAAAGACCAAAATTTGATAAAAAATGGTAATGTTGATCATGTTTGACCAAATTGACTATGGTTGACCAGGTTTGACCATAATTTACCAGAGGATCAATTCTTGTTCAAGGTCAACCAATGTGACTTAACTCACATTGTAATGTCTGGGTTAGTCATGGGGTCTTGGGTTGGTGATATGACTTGGGTTTGACCAAGGTTGACCCAGGTTGACCAAAGCTGACCAGAATGGTAATGGTCAAATTTGGTCAGATTAACCATATGGTGTTGTGCTGACCATATGGTGGTCAATTTAGTCTATGAATGATCAAATGGTCAATGTGGTGACCATGGGGTTCAATTTAGTCATTTTGACCAATAGTTAGTCAATGGTCTCTATAGTTGACCAAATCGTCAAGTTTGACCATTTTGGTGTTTTGAAAAGATCAAATGATCCAATTTGACAAATTTAGGGTTTAAACTGATCCATTGGTCCAAGCTGACCAAAGTTGAGCAGTTTGACAAAAATTGACGAATTAGATCAATTGAGTGTCAATATTAACTTTAGGTTCAATGTAATGACCATTAGGTCATGATTTGACTAGATTAGAGTTTGTCATCACTGATCTGATCATTTCAAAATGTTGAGATCCAAAAAGGGTATTTTGAGAATTAATTCAATTTTTAGGGTTGTTGTGACCTTAGATATGTTGAAAGAGGTCAATGTTTGTAGACCTTTTGCCTTAATGATCGAAATGATCATTTGCAAGTCTTTTGAAGATGTCTGAGGATCTTGAGTCATAGGATTACTTAAGCTATGTTTGGTCTATAAGTGTCATGTTAGGACCTTCACATATAATGAGGTCAACAAATGGAACCCCAATATGTGTGGAATGCTAATCAAGTATCGTACACATATTGGCGTTGACCGAAATGGTCTAGAAATCCCAATAAAATTGTCGATTTACTTGTTTTGAGAAAGAATGCTATGAGACTTATATCCTATCTAAAGATTAGAGGAAAGTCATTATTCTGTGTCAAGGAAGTCTTAGAATAGATGCCATATTCCATTTAAGGAGGTTTTACACCATTCTTTAAAGGCGTCAAATGTTAGTTTTGGGAAGGAAGCTAAGACACTTATTTTCTATCCCAAAGGAAAATACTAAAGGAAAGCCAATATCATGAAGGTTGTACATCCAATAGCAAAGGAGAGAGTAGCTACCATATCCCATTTAAGGAAGTCTTATACTATATCTTAAGGATGTCAAATGTCAGTTTGGGAAGGAATGCTTAGAGACTTGTTTCCTATCCCAAAGGAAAATACTAAAGGAATGCCAATGTTAGGATGGTCTTACATCCAATAGCAAAGAAAAGAGTAGCCGCCATATCCCATTTAAGGAGGTCTTATACTATATCTTAAAGATGTCAAATGTTGGTATGTCAATTTTTTGGAAAGGAATGTTTTGAGACTTATATCCTTTCCCAAAGGAAAATGCTAAAGAAAAGCCTATGTAAGAAAGGACTTATATCTAATAACAAAGGAGAGATATATGAGAGAGCTTCAGATTTTTGCAAAAAGAGAGAATAAATGTCATACCATCTCTCAAAAATTTTAGATGTCGATGTGTTGATTTTGAGAAGGAATGTTATAAGACTTATATTCTTTCTCATAGAAAGAGCTAAAGGAATGACATATCCGTGTTAGGAAAGGTCTTACATCCAAAAGCTAAAGAGAGAATGGTTGTCATACCATTTCTCAAAAATGTCAGATGTTGATATGTCAATTTTGAGAAGGAATGCTATACGAATTATATCCTTTCTCAAAGAAAGAGCTAAAGGAATGACATATCCGTGTTAGGAAAGGTCTTACATCCAAAAGCTAAAGAGAGAATGGTTGTCATACCATTTCTCAAAAATGTCAGATGTTGATATGTCAATTTTGAGAAGGAATGCTATACGAATTATATCCTTTCTCAAAGAAAGAGCTAAAGGAATGACATATTCCATGTCAAGAAGGTCTTATATCCAATAACTAAAGAGAGAATGGATGTCATACCATCTCTCGGAAATGTTAGATGTCGATATGTCAGTTTTGAGAAGGAATGTTATAGAACTTATATCCTTTCTCAAGGAAAGAGCTAAAAGAATGACATATTCCGTGTCAGGAAAGGTCTTATATCCAATAGTCGGGGATGGATAGAGAGAGTATATAGGAACACTCTTTTTGGAATTTTCTGCTGGGGATTTGATTTATAAATTTGAGATGTAATGTTGATGTCATTCATAAGGAAAATTATATGTCATTTATGTTGTTTTCAACTGTTGAAGTTTATTTTGGCATTGTGGACCAGCACAAGCATTGTAGATGGTTGGAGAATAGAAATGGCACATCTTATGAAAAATTCATAAAAATAAATCATAGGAAAGTCATATCTCTGTGTCAGGAAGGTCTTACATCAAATAGTTGGAAGGAGAGTAGATGTCATAATCCATGTAAGGAGGTCTTATACTACAATTTGAAGATGTCAAATATCATTGTCTAGAAATTTTGAGAAGGAATGCTATGCGACGTGCATCCTATCTCAAAGAAATAATTATAGGAAAGCAATAACTCTGTGTCAGGAAGGTCTTACATCCAATAGTTAGAACGAGAGTAGATGCCATACTCCATTTAAGGTCTATTACTATAGGCAAGAGATGTCAAATGTCAATGTCTATCAATTTTGGAAAGGAATGCTTTGCGACTTACATCCTATCTCAAAAAAATAATAATAGGAAAGCCATAACTCTGTGTCAGTAAGGCCTTACTTCCAATAGTTAAAAGGAGAGTAGATGTCATACTCCATTTAAGGATGTCTTATAGTACAAACCAAAGATGTCAAATGTCAACGTCTGTCAACTTTGAGAAGGAATGCTATGCAAATTACATCCTATCTCAAGGAAATAACTATAGGAAAGCCATAACTCCGTGTCAAAAAGCTCTTACATCCAATAGTTAGAAGGAGAGTGGATGCTATACTCCATTTAAGGAGGTCTTATACTACAATCCAAAGATGTCAATGTCAGTATTGGAAGAGGAATGCTATTCAAATTACATCCTATTCCAAGGAAAAGACTAAAGGAATGCAATAAATATGTGTGAGGAAGGTCTTACATCCAATAGTAAGAGAGAAAGTAGATGCCATAATCCATTTAAGGAGGTCTTACACCACTACTCAAAGATGTCAATGTCAGTATTGGAAGAGGAATGCTATGCGACTTACATCCTTTTCCAGGGGAAAGACTAATGGAATGTCATAACTCGGTGTCAGGAAGGTCTTACATCCAATAGTAAGAGAGAAAGTAGATGCCATAATCCATTTAAGGTGGTCTTACACCACTACTCGAAAATGTTAATGTCGATATTAGAAAAGGAATGCTATGCGATTTACGTCCTATTCCAAGGAAAAGACTAAAGGAATGTCATAACTCTATGTTAGGAAGGTCTTACATCCAATAGTAAGAGAGAAAGTTGATGCCATAATACTTTTAAGGAGGTCTTACACCACGACTCGAAGATGTCAATGTCAGTATTGGAAGAGGAATACTATGTGAATTACATCCTATCCAAAGAAAAGACTAAAGGAATGTCATAACTTTGTGTCAAGAAGGTCTTACATCTAATAGTAAGAGAGAAAGTAGATTCCATAATCCATTTAAAAAGGTCTTATACTACTTCTCAAAGATGTTGATATGTCTATCTTGGGAAGGAATGCTAGGAGACTTATATCCTATCCAATAAGAAAAGATAAAGGAAGGCTAAAATTTTGTGTCATGAAAGTAATGTACCTAGTAGCATGAGGAGAGTAGATGTCATACTCCATTAAAGGAGGACTTATACCACTACTTAGAAATATCAAATGTTAGTTTTGGGAAGGAGAGTTAACAGGTTTATATCCTATAACAAAAAAAGAGCTAGAGGAAAGCCTTGATTCCATGTCAGGAAGGTCTTACATCCAATAGCAGGAGAGAGAGAGAGAGAGATAAAGAGAGAGAGAGAGAGGATGTCATATTCCATTAAAGAAGGCCTTATACCATCTCTCTAAGATTTCAAATGTCGAGTTTTTGCTTCATTAGGAAGGAATGCCAAGGGAATGATATCCTAGTTAGGAGGAAAATAGGAATGTTATAGGAAAGCCATGATCCTTTGTCAAGAAGGTCTTACATCCAATAGCATGTGAGTATGTGTGGAAAAACACATAGAGTTCACTGACTTGTTTTGAAATCTCAATGTTTGTCAGGCTTAAGTCTTCCAAAAAAGTTTTTGCCCATGTTTGTCATTTATTTTGTGAGAGGATCGAGAATCAATTTTATGTCATTTCGTGAAGTTGAGTTGTTGCATTTTTGTTTTGGTTATTTATTTCCCAGTTTACAAACATGTCATATTTTTTCTTTTTTATGTCAAATACCACCCGCTTATTAGGGTTAAAATTATTTTTCCTCGACAATCGTCCAATTGATAGGATCCTCTCGAATATGTCTTTTCAACTACATATAGGCCCTCCTGCTATTTTTTTTGTCAAGGTTGTTCAGATTGTCTTTCAGAAATCATTTTGACTTCATGAATTGAGATTAGAATTAGATCCTTTGGATATTGAAAGATATGGCTCCAAAGTAAAGTTTCAATTAATTTGCTAATAACTTGGTCTTTTACTTCAGTTCCCGCTTTCTAGCTCTAGGCAGATTTCAAAATTTTGATTATATGTTCAAAATATTTTCATTTTTTAAAGATATGTATGAGCCAATTAATAGCCTGCTAAAAGGCATGATCACTTAATTTTTCTCCTTAATATAATATCAGGAAAATTTTCTTAAGATAGCTTTTCAAGTTTTATTAATTAGGTTTTGGACACCTATTTTTTGATTTCATGCTCACCTCAAGCTTTTTCTCAGAGAATTACTATATTTAGTGGAACATATTTCAAGGATTTTGAATGTCTGAATTCAACCACCAATTTTTTATTTCATGCTCACCTTATTTTTTTTTCTCAAGGAATTATTATGTCTAGTGGAGAATGTTAAAGATTTTAAATGTACGAACACTAATTTTTGATTTTATGCTCACCTCAATCATTTTTATTATATCCGGTGGAGCATTTTAAAGATTATGAATGTCCAAACATGAATTTTTGATTTTATGCTCAAATTAAGTTTTTTTACTATATCTGGTGGAGCATTTTAAGGATTTTGAATGTCTGAATTCAAACACCAATTTTTTTTTATGCTCATCTCAAGGTTTTTCTCAAAGAATTGTTATATCTAGTTGAGCATATTTTAAGGGTTTTGAATGTCCAAACTTCCCAAATTGATAATTCTTAAAAACCTCTTAAGATAAATTCATAGATATTATAACTCACTCGAAAGCAAGGACCTAATCATTTGACATGAGATTAAAAGGCTTGTAACATCCTTAGTAAATTACTTATATTTAGATCACACAATTTTATTTTTGAAATTTACTTAGGACTCAATCCAAAGATTTACTAAAGTAAAGGACCCAATTATTAGGACATTAATTTCATTTCCCCCTATATATTTATATATAACTAAATGTTGGAATTTTTGTCTTAGATCACTCTTTTCTGGATTTTCTTTTGTTAAGGAAAAGATAAATTTAGGGGGATCCATGACATCAGTTATGGTACTCAATGTCAAATGGTTTTAGATTTTTTACGTTATGTCATTTTTGTCTTGTTATTGTGGAATGTCTTTTATAAATTTCATGGAATATTTGTCTTAAATATGACAAAAGGTCTATCATAGATATCATGGAATGTCTGTTCGTCATAGATATTATAGATTGTCTGTCATAGACATCAAGTAATGTCTTTCTGTCATCAATATTATAAAGTGTCTGTCATAGACATCTTGGAATATCTGTCATATGGAATGTTTGACACAGAATGGAATGTATGTCATTGATGTCATGGAACGTATGTCGTAGATGTATGTTTTGAATGTCATAGTGTCTGTTGTAGATGTTATAGAATGTCGTTGTGAATGTCACAAAATGTTTGTCGTAGATGTCATAGAATTTTCATTGTGAATTTCATGAAATGTCTATCATTAAATGTCTATCGTGTCTGTCATGAAATATCTGTTGTGAATGTCATGGAATGTATATCGTGTCTATCATGAAATGTCTATCGTGTCTGTTATAAAATATCTATTGTAAATGTCATGAAATATTTGTTTTTATTGTCATGGTATGTCTATGATAAAATGTCTGTCACAGATGTCGTAGAATGTCTATATGGTATGTCTGACACAAATTTCATGGATAAGTCTTTTTTGTCAAAGAGTAGAAATTAAGTAAGTATTATCTATCAAATGATAGAATGCCTTCAAATGTCATGTCATTTTATCTCTTAATGTCGTAGAGTTAAAATTTGAGTGAGATAATTCTATCTGTCAAAAGATAGAACATCTTAGAATGTCTTGAGATTTTAACTCTTAATGTCGTAGAGTTAAAATTTGGGTAGGATAATTCTATCTGCCAAATGATAGAATACCTTAGAATGTCATGAGATTTTAACTCTTAATGTCTCATATAGTTAAAATTTGGGTAAGATAATTCTATCTATCAAAATATAAAATATCTGAGAATGTCATATCATTTTAACTCTTAATGTCATAGAGTTAAAATTTGGGTAACATGTCATATATGGGTAAGATAATCCTATCTGTCAAAAGATAGTATATCTTAGAATGTCATGTCATTTTAACTCTTATTGTCACAGAGTTAAAATTTGGGTAAAATATCATATCTAAGTAAGATAATCCTACCTGTCAAAAGATAGAATATCTTAGAATGCATGTCATTTTAACTGTTAATGTTGTAGAGTTAAAATTTGGGTAAGATAATTCTATCTGTCAACAGATAGAATATCTTTGTATGAAGAACAAATGATTTAACGAGAGATGAGGAGAGAAAACCTCCCCAACGAAGTCGCCACTCTCTTGTCGCAGCCCGAAACTCATCATTCACGGTCCCCACCAATTCTCTCTTTCAGTAGATGAAGTATGTCTTTTGGTTGAAAGGATTTGTCACTGTGTTTATCTAGTTTTATTGCCTTAATCTCTAGTTAACTTATACTCTTGAATCATGTCAAGGATTTCAAGATTTTAGGAAACTAGGAGAAGGAAGGAAAGGGCTAAAAATAGAGAACATGAGAGAAGAAATGACAAACTTTCTCATATAAGAAAAACAACATGAAAAATGAACAAGCAAGGATTTTAGGTGTATCACCTATTATGAGTTCTTAATTTTCTATTGGAGCAAGCTCCTATAGTGCATTACATCTTAGATAGTTAAAACTATCTAAGAAAACTCCTTATTCTCGTCAACACTCCTTCTTCTAAGAAGTGTCAAGAATAAGGAAAGAAACATCAAATTTGTTATTCCTAGGGTAATAGATTTCTAAGAATCCAATTTTACCGTAAAGGTTTTGTTTTATTTTGTTCATCCCTTGTCAGGTCGTTTTGTTTTTATTTTCGCCATTTTGTTTTGTTTTACTTTATCATTTTGGTTTTGTCATGTCATGTCATGTTTGCTTGTTTATGTCTTGTCATTTTGTTGTCTTGAAATTTTTCTTTCAAATGTCATCCTACAAAACAGAGTTAGCACAACTTATAACATGCAAAGGAAATCAAAAGCAAAATTTTGTTTTCATGTCTCTAATAAACCTGCAAAATAGATCACGATTAGCATAAAATCATGTCTTCAGATTTATCAATCTTAATTGGTCATTTAATTGGTTGAATAATTTCTAAACGACCCGGTCAAGATGTCTATGGCTCTGTCATCCCAGTTTCGTAAAAATATTCAGATTTACTTATTCCGAAAGGTGTTTAAACCAGGACCAAAAGATTCTTGTCAACAACCACAAATTGCATCGTCCAAGAAATCCTCATAAATCTGAACATTGATGCTTAAGTTTAAGTTTTAATGTCTTTTAAGGTGAATTTTTATGTCATTTGTGACGATGAGTTGGATTTTGTGATGTCATTTGTTTTAGGTCATATGTCGATTAGACCTGAAGGATTTTAATTGAAACATAAGATTTAGGTTTAATGTCGGTGAAACTTTAAGCTATGAAGATGATTTAGGTTCAATGCAGGTAGAACCTAAGATTTAAGATCAAAATGGTTTAAGTCTATTGTGGGTAGGACTTAAAATGTTTTAGGTTCAATGTAGGTAGAACCTAAAGATTGAAAATGGTTAATCAAGGCTTAAGGGTTAATCAAGTCTAATTGGGTTAGACTTAATTATGGTTTAAGGGTTGTTAAGACTAATGTAAGCAAGGCTTAAGGTTTAATTAGTTCTAATTAAGTTATACTTAATTATGATTTATAGGTTATTTAAGCCTAATATAAGTAAGGCTTAAGGGTTAACTAAGTCTAATTAGGTTAGACTTAATTATGGTTTAAAGGTTATTTAAGCCTAATGTAAGTACAGCTTAAAGGTTAATTAAGTCTAATTGGGTTAGACTTAATTATGGTTTAAAGGTTATCTTAAACCTAATATAATTGAGGTTTAAGTTGATTAAATAGGTTTAATATGGGTTAGACCTAATTATGGTTTATGGTTAATTAAACCTAATGTAAGTAAGGTTTAATCGATTAATTAGACTTAATTGTGGTTAAGTCTAATTATGACTTGAGGTTAATTAAACCTAATGTAGGAAATTTATGGTTAATTAAACCTAATTTAGATAATTTTTAATTGATTAATTAGACTTAATTAGGGTAAAGTCTAATTAGGGTTTATGATTAATTAAACCTAATTTAGGTAAGGTTTAATTGATTAATTAGGTTTAATTAGGGGTTAGAACTAATTAGGGATTGGGGTTAATTAAGCCTAATGTAAGTAAGGCTTAATGTAATTAATTATATCTAATAAGGGTAAGACCTAATTGAGGTTTAAGTTGATTAAGCTTAATGTATGTAAGGCTTAATGTAAATAATTTGATCTAATTAGGGTTAGACCTAATTGAGGTTTGAGTTTGATTAAGCCTAATGTAAGGCTTAATGTAATTAATTTAGGCTTAATTAAAGTTAGACCTAATTGAGGTTTATGGCGTTAAAACTAGTGTAATTAAGGTCTAACAAGGTTTAATTAGGCCTAAATGTGGGTTAGACCTCATTAGGGTTTATGGTGTTAAACCTAATGTAGTTAAGGTCTAACAGAGTTTAATTAGGTCTAAATGTGGCTTAGATCCAATTAAGATTTATGATATTGAACCTAATGTAGTAAAGGTCAAATAGAGTATAATTAGGTCTAATTGTGGTTTAGACCCAATTAGAGTTTGTGAGTTAAGGTTTAACTAGGGTTTAATAAAGTCTAATTGTGGTTTAGACTTAATTCAGATTTTTTGATTTAAACCTAATGTATTTATAGTTTAACTAGGGTTTAATTAGGTCTAAACGTGTTTTAAACCTAATTAGGATTTTGGGTTCACCTAGGTGAAATTTTAGTGTCAGATTAAGTCTAGGTTGAATGTTTTGTCATATTGAGTCTAAGGAGTTAGAATCAAAGGTCTTTAAGGAGATGGTTAGACCCTTTGTCATTTAGGTCTAAAAATTAGAGTTTAGTTAACTCTAAGTGTCATTGAGGCTAGTGTCTAAGCCTAAAGATATCTAGGGCTAAATATATAATTTTTAGTTTTAAAATTTTGCCCTAGAGATGAAATGCCATTTTTAAATTTATAAATGGTTAAAAAATTGTCATTTTAGAGTTTTTAAAATGTTACTCTAAATTTTCTAACCATTTCTGATTTTAATTTCCATTTTCTTTAATTTTTTTAATTATTTTAAAGATAATTACAAAAATATGACAAAAATTAGGTAATTAAGTCATAGGGAGTATTTCTTGCCTTAGCAAAATTATAGAAGATTTCTAAGGACTTAAAGATAATTCCCTAAAAAATTTAGAATTTTTAAAATTATTAAGAATTTTTAATAATTAAATTACTCGAGGGAGGAATTAATTAATTAAAAATTAAAAATAATTAATTAAATTCTGATTTTATGTCCAAAATATTCTACTCACTGTCCTGAGTTCAGAGGTATTTTTTTTCATTTTTATGATTTTGGTGTGAAAAGTTATGAATTTTCAAAATTTTTCATGGATTGATACTTCACTTCACAATGTGTGAAAACTGAGCCAAAATTTTGGGTTTTTATCCATACCTTGGCCACAAAAAATGAAATTTTGATGTAATTGGTTCTAGAGCTTTGTCTGGGGGTTAGTAAATTCTCCTTTGTTTAAATTTGAGTTGAAATCATCTCTGTATATGAGTTCAATGAAAAGGTGTAATCAGTTTCATTGAACTATAGGGTAGAGGCTATGGGAGAGGCTAGTTTCAATTTGAAACTTCTCCTTAAGGCTCAAGGATGGATTTGGAACTGTTAATTTGGGATTTTAGAAGGTTTGCTGTCAATCTGAAAATCTATCCCGATTTTTCATATTCAAAATTGAGCTTCTACAGTTGATTATAGAGGCTCAATCAAGAAGGTATTTGTTGCTTTAGGTAGAGGCAACAATTTTGGTCTTGGAAGTTTCAGGGATTGGACAGTTTATGGATGTCTTCTCTCTTTTTTTCCTTGGTAGCTCACAACTTGCACAATTTATGGCCATCCATGGTGTCTACATAGCTTATATTCATTTGGGGATGGCATGGGAGGTGGTATCTTGACGGTGGATAAGTTTTCAGGATGATGATTAGCATGGATAAAGCTTCCCATGAATTATCCATAGAAGCCTTCATATAGGTTAAAATTTGAGCTCATATTTTGTTCATATTTTGGCTACCTCCCACTGGCAAGCTTGGCTGGTGCGAATGGCAGCTCAATTAGCCTGATAGAGCCTTCAACAAATGAATTTCATCGGCCAATTAATGATGTTTAGGAAGGGATGAAACATACCCTTCCTCATCATCCTTTATCATTTTAAGCTCGTGATTACCTTAATAATGGGAAAGATGAGGCTTATATAAGTTTCTTCTTCATTGGAGGATGAGGGAGCTATAGAATGAGCTCACCACTTATTCATTTAATGAATATATGAAAGAGTGACACCTCTTTTATTTTTCATGATGACTTCATGATGGCTTCATGACTCAATAAAAAGGGTAGCCTATGGGTTAATTAACATGTTAAACTTGTCATTGTAGGTTTCATGGGTCATGGGTGACCCATTATCAATTTGCCATGTGATAGATTTTAGGGTTTAAGTGAAAAAGATATGATTTTGTATGTGTGCCTGGATTTGTCTTTCCATGGGTTTTAAATTAATATTTTACACTTAACCCTAGGTCTAATAATATTTAATTTTAATCTCTTTAATTAAATAATTAATCGGGAGAATAAAACATTTTGATGAAAAGACCAAATTTTGATAAAAAATGGTAATGTTAACTAAGTTTGACCAAATTGACTTGGCTGACTGGGTTGACCAGAGTTGACAAATTTTAGTTCAAGGTCAACCATTGTGACTTACCTCACCTTGTCATGGTTGGGTTATTCATGGGGTCTTGGGTTGGTGATATGACTTGGGTTTAACCAAAGTTAACCCTAGTTGACCAAAGTTGACCAAAATGGTAAAATTGACCATATGGTGCTGTCTTGACCATATGGTGTTCAGTTTGGTCTATGAATGATCAAATGGTCAATGTGGTGACCATGGGGTTCAATTTAGTCGTTTTGAACAATAGTTAGTCAATGGTCTCTATATTTGACCAAATGGTCTAGTTTGACCATTTTGGTGCTTTGAAAAGATCAAATGATCCAATTTGACAAATTTAGGGTTTAGACTGATCTATTGGTCCAAGCTGACTAGAGTTGTGCAGTTTGACCAAAATTGACCGTCTAGGTCAAAGTTGACAAATTGGATCAACTAAGTGTCAATTTTAACTTTATGGTTAATTTAATGACCATTAGGTCAAGATTTGACCAAATTAGGGTTTCTCACCACTGATCTGATCATTTCAAAATGTTGTCATTGTTGAGATCCAAAAGGGTATTTTGATAATTAATTCAATTTTTAGGGTTATAATGACCCTGCATATGTCCAAGAGGTCAATGTTGGTAGACTTTTTGCCTTAATGATCATAATGATCATTTTTAAGTCTTTTAAAGATGTCTGAGGATCTTGAGTCGTAGGATTACTAAAGCTATCTTTTGTCTATAAGTGTCATGTGACATAAAGTTAGGTCAACAATAGGCTAGGTTGGGCTAAGTTGGGCTAAGTCGGTTAAGGTCTAGTTGGGTCAGCCTAACTTAAAAGTTTATTTAATTAACTTGGATAGAAAAAATGAAATAAACTAAAAGAAAAAATAGAAAAAACTTATCGTAAAAGTGCTGACCACAACTAAGGGTACTGACCAAAGAAAAATACGTTGAGATTTTAATACCTATTTTATACTGATTTTGATAATATTGCACTTTAAAGAAGGGTAATTTTGATGTTTTTTTGCATGTATGATGAATTATGATCAATAGAGGAAAAAGATGAAAAAATGAGCAAATTTGAAGTGAAAAGGACCAAAATATGAAGATTTGAACTAGGGTGTCGATGGTAAGCCCAACGGCGCCGACGACGAGATTTTCCCAAGAGTTCAGATCAAATATTTTACAAGGCCCGCCAACGGCGCCCTCGAGGCCGCCGGTGGTGAGATCAGTGGTTATCTCAACAGGTGCATTGAATGTGGATGATTTTTGAAAGGATGCTTTGAAAACTCTTGGAAAAACTCTTCTACAACTTTAAAAGAAGATTTTGGCCAAAAATCAGGGAGGTTCAAAGAAGTTCAAGAGCCCCAGTAGTGTGTAGAGAGTTTAATTTAGGGTTAGATTGTGAGGAATTCTTTGAGAGATTGTAAGAGTGGAGGGAAAGTGAGAAATTTCTTCCTCCTTGCCTCTTCTAAGAAGAATTTTGTGTGCTATAAAGGAAGGAAGTGATTCAGAGAAACTTTAAGGAGTTTGCTTTGGGAAGAATTAGAAATAAGTGTTATTTACTTGTTGTAATTTGTATGACTTTGCTTTGAAGTTGGGCGCAAATAAATAGGGAAATATTATTATCGGGCGAAGAATTGGAGATTATAGAGTGACATACTAAAAGCCTCAATTCGGTCCTATCATTTTGGTGATGAAGTATAGATGTTAGCCCTCCGGTGAGGGGAACGTGGGAGCTCCGAAGTGAGAGCCGGTATCCTCTCATCCCAGCAGCAGATTCAGCAACCAAGCATAGGATTAGTCAATGTTCGTTATGCCTGGACCAAAGGGTAAAGAATAGGTATGCTCCTATTTGACACAATCCAATTTGAGTTGATTCACTTTATCCATTCATTTTAATTTCTTGACAAGGAGAAGGATGCTTTCTTATATATTAAATTTCACATTAGAAACCTTATTAATAGAGTTAGTTATTTAAGAGTTATTAAAATTACATATTTATTTCAATTGCCTATTAGTGACAGATAAGTAATTT
>NW_018221710.1:103529-104134 GCF_001263595.1 Phalaenopsis equestris
TAGCCTCTAATATTACTCCCTGTGGGATCGATGTCTAGGGCTCCATTAGAGCCCTGTATTACTTGAGCGATACGTATACTTGCGTTGATAAGAATGACTTTGCAATTATTGAATATTTTACACACATTTTTATCAAATCTATAATCGTTTTCAAGTTTTTAGCGCCATTGTTGGGGAATTAAATCTTCTAGAAGCAGTATCAGATTCTTATATTTTTAAGCATATATAAAGTCGCTGTCAAGTTTTTGGCACCGTTGCCAGGGAGTAAACAAGAATCATAATTAGAGTAATAGATAAATTAGGACTATTAGAAAACTTTTACTGGATTTGCAACTTATTTTCATACTTAGTTAATTATTTTCTTGTGTACAGATTTCAATTGTGTGTGTAATTTTGGACCTAAAAATCTTATACCCTATGATTCGGAATTAGAACGCACTGTTAGAAGAATTAGAAAACTAAGAAGAGAACCTAGAAATCCTGACACAATGGAAAACAACATGAACAATCAAGGAATATAAAATGAACACCAACCTAGACCTCTACAAGATTATGCAAATCCTACAGCAGATGAAATTCATTTATCTATCCAAAATCTTGATGTA
>NW_018221710.1:104144-104494 GCF_001263595.1 Phalaenopsis equestris
TTTGATGTAGCTACTAATTCATTTGAGCTTAAACCTGCTATTATCCAAATGGTACTAAAAAATCAATTTAGAGGTACACCAAATGTTTACACCTCGCTTGTTTTTTAGAACTTTGTGCTACATTTAAATATTACAGAGTTTCAAACGATGTTGTTAGACTTAGACTTTTTTCTTTTTCACTTAGGGATAAGACTAAGATGTGGTTAAATTTGTTAGCACCTGGATCTATTAGAACTTGGGGAGAACTTTCACATAAAATTCTATCCAAATATTTTCCTCCATCGAAAATTGTTAAACTTAGAAATAACATAACACTGTTTTGTCAGATTGATGGAGAGTCAATATATGAA
>NW_018221711.1:0-1364 GCF_001263595.1 Phalaenopsis equestris
CTAATTTATAACAAAAATTAAAAATCATCCAAGTAAAATATAATAATAAAAATAAATGTCCAAATACACATAAACATCCATTTCTATTACAAAAGATCACAGAAATAAATGTACAAGTACAAGTACATCAATTTTATCAAATATCAAAATCCCAAACTATGTCGTCATCTCCTTGATCAATAGGTGGATCGGGCTGATACTGAGTATATCAGGGGCACTTAGGGAAGGTAACATCAGGCTCACCTTTGTAGTGTCAGGCATGAGCTTCGTAATAAGCTATCTAAAAATTTGAATGCCTTTGAAGGTACTCACTATCGTATTCATGTCGACGTTCTAAACCTCCAATCCTTTCATTTATTAACTCTATTCTCTTCTGCAGCAAGGTCAACTCATTCATCAAATCAATTAGAGTAGGGGAACTAAAAGGTGGAAGGTCATAACTTGTAAAGGGGATATCTCTACTAGCAGAAGTTTCTTGACTTCTACTTCCAGTTCTCTATATCTTCTCTATTTCTCATGAGATTCATAAGTTTTCAAATTTGCTTTAGTAATGGGTTTCATAGGGTGAACCCATTCCTCATCTCCTTCAGCTTCCACTCCAGAAAGTCAGCAAAGTGCATAAATAAGGTCAGGATGTCCTAGACCTCCACTTATTTCACTCCTTGTCGTAGTCAATATATTCTTAAAAATAATTATCCCCACATTTATATTTCTATCATTCAAAATACAGAAATTTGAGAATAGCTTTATCTCTAGTTACCTCACTATGGTGATGAGTCGATAACATAGTAGAAGAAATAAAACAGTCAACATGGAAGCAAAAATATTTTCTCGTTCTTGTTGCTTAATCTTCCATGTTCCTTTCCCATCAGTGAGAAAGTTGATCACATCATTTAAGGGGCCTTCCATCGTACTGTAGGATTTATAGTGGCAGCTATAAGAGTTTGGGACTTCGTAAAAGGTGTTGATGCGGGCGGCTTTAAATTCAACAAGAAATCCACTCACTTGAACGATTCCATCTTCAGAATAGAATCCGTTGGCATAGAATTCCTTCACAATATTTACAGCAGCCTTATTGGTAGTGTAACAGAATTTTTCCCACCTCCTCTCGGTAATAACTCGTTCAATTTCTCCTCCCGGACTCTCAAAAACTCGATCTTGTATACATTTCTTCCCTTCAAATACTAAAGTAAATTTTGATTGAGCCTTTCGCATTGACGAGGTGAGACTCGTTAAACTCAAGTCCCCTCTTTTATTGGGAAGCCATTTCAATCTAAACAAAATTATAGAAAAAATTCCAAAATATACTTCAAATTTGGTAATAATGGATTCTAAGAGTGACTCTAAGAGTTCAAAACTAAATT
>NW_018221712.1:0-1778 GCF_001263595.1 Phalaenopsis equestris
GAATGTCATAAAGATTTTGCAACATTAATTGAGGAAAAATTTCCTATGCTATGGGTTCAATCTTGTGAGATTAGGTCATATGGTCAAAATTGGGGTTTTGACCCAAATCAAAATTGGGCTCAAATCATGGACCTATTGAGCTTGAATTTGGCTTAATTTAATCATATCAAAAGTTAATTTGAGTCTATGATTGTAATTGGGGTCAATTGAGATCAAATTGGTGGACATTTGAGTTGGATTTGGGGAAATTTGGGTCTTTAAAGGGCCATTTGGGGGTTTTGGTTAAAGATGGTCAAATTAGCCAAATTGGGTCATGTGGTAGTCAAGAGAAATGAAATTGTGAATATTTAGGATTTATTGGGAATTTTTGGAATTTTTTGGATTTTGAGCTATGGAGGGGTATTTTAGTAATTTGGGGGTGTTTTAGGGGTAAAAGGCCAAGATGGGTATTTTGGTAGAGTTCAGTTACCAATCATCCCTAGTAAGCCATGGACCAATGGAAACCCCATTTTGGGTCCTCTACATAGTGGTCTTTAGCTAAACCATAGCCCTAGGGCTAGTAGGTTTAGGGGACCATCTACTTTTGTTGGAGGCTGTGGAAATTTTTCCTACCTTGTGATGATATTTTGAAATTGAAAGGGATCAGAGGTCACTTTTCCTGCTGGTTGTGTAGTAAGGATGAAGAAAGTCTGGAGCATTTATTTTTCTCCTGTAGTTTCTCCCAAAGGGTTTGGTCTGGTCTGTTGAATCAGCTCAGCATTGATTCTCTGTAAGTAAGTTGGCAGAAATTTTTGGTATGCTGGAAGGAGTGGCTGGAAGCTATAATGATAATCATTCCTTGTGTTGTTTCCTGGTTCATTTGGATGTGCAGAAATCAAGTTAAGTATGAAAATATGAGACCTTTTGATAAGGCAGTGGTTTTAAATTGTACTTCGTATCTGCAAAAGATTATAATGCATCAGAAGTTTCCCAATATTTTCCAGATTTGGATGCCCAAAGGTATTAATATGAAGATAAGCAAGCCTACTTTGGTCCTTTGGACCCCCCCCCCACTTAAGGGATGGCTGAAGGCTAATACGGATGGAAGTTTCTCTAAGGAGGTTGCTGGTGTGGGAGGAGTTATTAGAAACTATCAAGGAAAGTGCATTTTTTACTTTTCATCAACTACTTGGGCTAATGATGCACTTGAAACTAAAATGATAGCCATCTTCTGTGATATCTACCTTTCCAAGCAATGTAACATCTCTAAATTGGTGATAGAATCTGATGGTAGTAGCTGCATCAGAATTCTGAAAAATGTTGAAGCTGCTTCATGGAACCCTGAAAAACTGAAAAATGTTGAAGCTGCTTCATGGAACCTTGTTTGGTGGCACAATAATATTGAAAGACTGTTGATTAAGGTTGATGTGCATTTCCAACACATTGTTAGAGAAGGAAACACTCCAACACAAAGTTTGGCAGTCAGAGGGAAGGAAAGTGAAGATATTGCTTTAGGGACTATACCTCCTAATCAGTTAGCTCTCCTACTACATGGGGACACCTTATCCATTCATTATCTTCACTGTAGAGATTGATTTTTTCCTGAGGGTACATACAATGTTGTACATAGATATCTATCTTACATTTTGTGAGCATGGTTGTAAGAACTGTATGGGGTAAGAGATCTGGGTGTAGGTTGAGTGATCTACCCTTTCTGTTCTGTAACTCAATTGTATGTTTAACATGTAAGGAGCCATAGATAGCTCTTTTCTATATATATATATATATATATATATATA
>NW_018221712.1:5078-15543 GCF_001263595.1 Phalaenopsis equestris
ATATATATATATATATATATGTATACATATATATATATATATATATATATATATGTATACATATATATATATATATATATGTATATATATATATATGTATATATAGATATATATGTATACATAGATATGTATATAGATATATATGTATTCATATATATCTATAGATAAATATGTATATATATATAGATAATATGTATATATATCTATATACACATACATACATAAATATATACATACATACATAGATACATACATACATAAATAGATACATACATACATAGATACATACATACATACATAGATTCATACATATATACATACATACGTACATATATATAGAGATATATACATACATACATATATATGTATAGAGATATATACATACATACATATATATATATATATATATATATGAAGGATGGCGGCTTAAAAAATAGTTATATTATGGTTTGAGCAAGCATGGCATCCTGGATCTTTGTCTTGGTGATTTATCTAGTTTTCAATCATCTTGGGGGTGTTGGTGGCGGTTTGTGGTTTCAATTGGCCAGTTGTAGGAACTGCTACTTTTCTTCCTTTGGCCTTATCGGGCTTTTTCTTTCCAAATTTTCCCATTTGTTACTGTTCCATTGGTCGATGAAGGCTTCTTTTCTGGCTTTATTTTTTTGGTGTTCTTTTCTAAGTATTTTGGGTTTGTTGGTTGGAGCTCTTTTTCATGGTTTTTGGTTGCTTTGGCATGTTTGGCTATGGATTTAACTGTGGCTGACCTCAACTTTGTAGACAAAGGTTCCTTTGTTGAGGTCATTGATAGAGAGGTGGGTGGTACTTTTCTTGGGGACAAACTTGTGTTTCCTCAAGTTTATCATGAATCGATGGTGGGTCGAGTGATCTCGACTTTCTATATAGATGTAAAATGCGATGTATATGATTATATGTTTATTTTCCATAATAATTATTCTTAATTTGCAACAGTCAAAAACTTGATGCAAAGCAAAAGCTAAGTTTTCCACTATGAAATAAATAAGAATATAATTCTAATATTTAAATATGGGATCTAATATTTAAATATGGGACGTTATCAAGTAATATTGGACATTTTGATTAAGCCCCGAATATCGAACCCACAGGGAAGACTATCAATATGCACCCCGAATATCGAACCCACAGGGACCCACAGGGAAGACTATCAATATGCACTTAAGAATTAGAAAGTTTAGATGAAAAAAAATTACTTAGCAAAATATTCTTACTTAAACTTAAGAGGCTATAATAGGAATGAAAATTTGATTATTTTTGTAATTTTTTATATATGAAAATAAAATAAGCAATTAATTAATTTAACTAATTTTTTGCAAGATGAAGACTCTATAATAAAAATATCTTTTCATTTATCATGAATTAGTAATAAGTATAAAAATTCTGTTGTGGAAGTATGCTAAATTTATTGTGCCAAATAGGAGCAATAATATTCTTTACCTTTAGTAGAGATACTATAAAGAACATTGGCTAATCTATAGTTTGAATAGTCTTAAAGACCTGTTAGGTAGGGAAGATACCAGTTCTCATTCTAGAGTTCCCTCTTCTACCTCCAAATGGGGGCTCATATCTCGTATCAAAACCTAAAACTATAAATCAAATTGGGGGCTTTAGCCTGTCACTCTAAAGTCCTGTAATTCTATACCCTTGAAAAGTCTATTTCTCTATTTATTTACACTCAACCCCATGAACTACATTCTCATTTATGAAATCAATATGTGACTCTAACCATGTGTTGACTGAGACAATACCATCTCGGATCTTACATCTTCTCACAACAGACATTAACATCTTAATTGGCCAAATTAAGAAGTAAATGAAGTGCAAGGTTTGAAATCATCACAACTTATTCTAACATTGAAGTCTAATACTTCACACAACTTCCTTTAAACACTTAATCACTTATCATTTTAAGGAAAAAGATAAAGAAAACTACTCAAAAGTCATGGAGAAAACACAACCACAATTGATTTTAAAAGTAGAAATCATGCACACAAATAAGAAATCTAAGTTAAAACCAAGTGTAGTCACAAAGATAAACACTTATCTCAAATTCACAAAATATCTTGAAGTTCCTTTGAATTCTCTTCCTTCACTCACAATATATAGTAATGGTCAAAATAAAAAGAAAGTGGCCGACGGCAGTGGCGGAGGCTTGGATGGAAGATGGCTGTAAAATCTGATGGGTGGTTGGCCTCCTACAGTTGGTTTTGATGATCCAAGTCCTATTTAATAAAAATCCAAAAGGTGCCTTGGTGTCCCTTCAAAATGTGTCTCCATTGAATGAATCTTCTAGAAGTTGCCTCCTCAAAAGCTAATTGAATGAATTTTTGTGTCCATTTTTGTCCATGGGATATTTCCCACATTTTTACCAAGGGTTGCTTCAAACACCTCTTCAAAAATTTTTCTAAATTCAATGACTTATCGAATAACTACATATGACGCTTAAGCACGGGGTATCTGGCGTTTAAGCGTTAGACCTGGGCGTTTAGGCGCCCAAATTCATTTTTGCACCTTTCTTCATTTTTGCTCCAAATTTGACCCTTTTTCACTCCTTTTAATATTTTTCATCCATTTGAATGTACCTGAAAGAAAAACACACAAATACCTTTCATTAAAACGCAATATCTTAAAAATAGGTATAAAAATGTGTATAAAAATACTATATTTTTTAAGTGTATCAAAATCCCTCAAAGTTAAAATGTTACTTGTCCTAAAGTGACCCTTCAATTTTTAGAAACCAACATAAGTAGATGTATATGAGAATCTTTAGGTGTTACCAAAATTTTGATATAGAAATATAATAGCCTAATTTAGAAAAAATATTAGTAAATGAGACCAACTTAGTGTTTAGAAAATTTTAAAGTTAAGAAATATGAAAATATGAGTTTTTATCTAATTCAAAAATATTGTAGATTCTCCAAATATAGAGTTTCTCCAAATATGTAGATTCTCCAAATATAGAGTTTAGGTATTTTAACTTCTCCACTTAAAATTTTTATTAAGCATATGTTTACTGACTATATTATATCTTTAAGCTTAAGAGTCTCAAATCTTATATTTTAAAAAGATCAAATGTGGAACCACTTTTTGATTAGACACTATTCCTCAAGCTTTTCCTCAAGCTTCTCCTCTTTCTTATCTTTTTCTTTTTCATTTTTTTTTCTTTTTCTTTTCTTTTTCTTTTTCTCAGGTAAGGATTACTATATCTTGATAGGCCTTTAATTATTTTGAATCCCACTTTTCTTTTCTTAAAGTAAAGAGTTGAAATTTTTCCGTCACTTAAAAATATAATAATAGTTTTGAAAATTAATTTCAATAAAAGAAATTTAAGTTTTGAAAATAAAAATCTAAATCTTCTAAATTTTTCAAAAATACAATGTTTCCTACAAAAACTAGTTACACCATATTTAGCATTTTCCACACTAAAAATTTTTAACTTTAAGTTTTTCTTCATTAATATAAATTTTAACTAAATTCTCTTACTCATTTCTTTACTTCCATAATATAACTTCATATACATAATCATTTTTCTTCAAATTTAAATAAAATTTATTTGAAGCACAATTGAGAACAAATAAATGTTTAAGTTAGAAAATTTTTCATCCATCCCGTAAACTTAAATTTTTAATAAAAAATAAAATATTTTAGCATCATATAAATATTGGCAGGAATGAAAACTAAAAATAACATTCTAATAGAAATTTTTATATCCTAAATATGCAAGTACAAAAATTAAAATAGGAGTAAAAATTTAAATTGATCAAATTTTAATTTACTTAACATGTAGAGATTCATTGGACTTCTATGCAGTTGAGTATAACATAAAAGCGAACAAACACACTAACAAACATACATGACTACAACATAAAGGAAAATAACTGGAAGTAAATTGAAAATTTTAAACATTCAACTTTTTATAGTAAAAGTTAGCTAGACTCTAAACCTTCTTAAGATCCAGAATTAAGTTCGGCACAAAGTAACTAAATACATTAAACAATACAATTATCATAATTACTACCACACAAACATAATAACTACTCACAAAACACAAATACATCATAGTAGGTGTATGAAACAAAGCATAGCACTCTCAACAATAACAACTAAAAACAAAACATAAAGTACAGACCAACTGCACTAACAACATTTCAAAACAACACATACACTAAAAAAACATCAAACAAAACTAAAAATCATTCTCCTCTTCATCACTATTGTCACTACGCCAAACAACTACAGGCTCATATGGTGGATATCTACCGTACTGAGGAAATACAACATCCTGGTTACCTCTCATCAGGTTTTCCATAGCTAAGTTGAATTCACCCTCATAATCACTATGTCTCTTCATATACCCATATATATGTCTCTTCATATACCCATCCATATGCTCAACAAAATGTTCTAAGTTTGATACTTTATCCGCAGGGTGGTTGACATTGTCCAAAATCCTCTGTAATAATTGTGACTAAGAATCTGATCCAGAAGTCTGACCTCGTGATGTAGAAGCATGTGAAGTAGAAGATCGTGACGTTGAAGCAACAAAACTACTAGAGAATCCACCCGTCCAGCTAAAAATAGAATGACGTGAATAAGATTTCACATTTGCACTGGTAATGGGCTTTAGTGGTTGTAAAATCTCCTCCCAGCTGTCAAATATAATTCCAGCCTGCTCACACAAAGAAAATATCAAGGATGCAAATCCCAAACCTGCAGTAGTAGTAATGACGATAGAACTGGTAATAACTCCATGAATCAAAGCTACAATATCAAAAGGCTTGAACTTCTAAATGCAATAGTTCAAGGTTACTTGATCTAAAGTCACTTCACTCAACTGATTTGTAGGTAGCAGACGAGCAGAAATAAAATAATTTCATGCCTTTGTAGTGGCATTCAACTTTGAAGCAGAAAAGTTTACTCTTCTTTCATTTACTCTTCTTTCATTTACTCTTCTTTCATTTGTGATCTTTCAAAGCCCTCTTTCATTAGAAAAAGATGAAATAATCTCTTCTAGCTCCTCTTCTGTAGGACTATATTTTGAATAAAAACACAAAGTACCCAGGGGCAATTGATAAAACTGATTAATTACCTCATGTGAAAAAGGCAGTGTCTTCCCCCTCACCATGACTCCTTTATTAGCTTCAAGGAGTTTCGCATAGAACTCCTGCACAACAGAAATCATTGTGACAGTAGAAAAACAATAGAACCGCTCCCACTGGTGGAGAACAATCAAATCTTCAACAACTCCTCCCAAACTTTTAAAACATTGCTCAGGAATTAACTTTTTTGATTGCAGTGCATCACTGTATCGATCCTGAGTTCTAGGACTGACAAAATTGTTTGAATTGAATGGAGCTTTCCTCTTACTCCTCTTCATTCTTGGTGCCATTTCTAAAAAAATTATAAAATTAAAAATAAATTCCACATTCTACTCCAAATCACTAAACTAAACTCCTAAAAGCTTAAACTAACAAATCCATGCCTTTTCCATAGATTTTTCTCAAATTTTCACCATGAATAGTGATTTTCGGGTAGTTCATGAATGTGCTCAAAATATATGGTGAAAATAAAATTTTTTTGCATAGAAGTGAAGCTCTTAACTCAAGGATACCAAATCTAGCAATTTTTACCTCAAATCCCCAAGAAATCTTCAAATGTGGTGAGCCCTAGCTTAGAAATTGCGAATAGCTCGAGGAAGAAGATGAAGCGAGGTTCAAAAATGGTGTTTTTTGGTCCAATTTTTCACTTAAAACCATTCATAAACCGACACTTAAGCGTGAATGGTTTGGCGCTTAGGCGCCTATCTCTCAGTTTAGGCAGCGCTTAAGCGTGAGTCTTGGCGCTTAGGCGCTAGTGCACAAATTTTGATTTTTTTGATTTAAGTGATATGCACTTCTAGCCTAAGTCAACCAACCCTATATGGCGTCATAACACTTTATATACTTTTTCCTTCCCTCTTAACTCTCTTCTTACACAAGATTCACCAATCTTAACTAATTTAATTCAACACACAATAATACAAAATTTTACACAAACAAAACACTTATATTCATTCACGAATGATTACAAACGTTTTCCAATACATAAATTCTCAATCCAAATAGTCTCAGATGAGAAAATCCTAATACAAACAATAGATAATTTCAACATTAATAACATATTAAACACACTTAATATTAACAACAAATACTAAACAATGAACTTAATTCCATTCTCTAGTGGATGGAACAAATTCTGGCCTATCATTAGTCTCTCCTTCAACATTTGGAATGTATATCTGAAAGAAAGGACGATGATTAATTACTCTGGTTGAATCTTCTTTAATCCACTTGTTCTTTAGATACCTAGCCTTATCTGCTTCTTCTATAAAATTGGTATGGCTAACCATATGATCTGGATGCGCGTTAACTTTCATGACTTTTGATTTAATTAAAGCCATGTTAGGCTCAATCTTAGTGATTTTAATCGCTATTTCTTCAGTACTAAAAGCAAGGAAACCATCATATAACTCATGCGCACTCTGACTAATAAAATTCTTTCTCATTGCCTCCTCCTCTCTCCTTAAATCACTCTCCCAAGATGACATCTTTCCAAAACTCTCTCTTTTTCACTTAGGATTTAGGGTTAAAATTGAATGGTGATAAAAATCCTTACATAACTCTTCTATTTATAGGCTCCAATTATAACTCCTAGGCACGTCCTAGAACTGTCTCCCATGTAAAAGCTAACCAATTCTTGATTTCTCAAAACCAAAATTCACATATGTTTTTTAACTTCTGCACTTAAACACTAGTGCTCAATTTAGCACAAGTTAACTTAACGTCCAAATACTTATTCTAACATGTCTAAGTCATCTTTAAAGGTCTTAGAATAATCACTAACTTATTATTTAATAAAAAATACAACCTAAATTTTCTAAATCACACACATAATCAAAACAATAAAAACACACAGGTAACTATGGGTTGCCTCCCATAGAGCACTTGCTTTAAAGTCGTCAGCCCGACGTAACCAGTGCTTATTCTGGTTGACCCAACATCAGAAAATCATTTAATTTAAGTTGATCACTTAAAAAATAGGATTTTAGCCTGTGACCATTCACTTTGAATATTTTGTTAATTTTAGGATCTTTGATATCCACAGCTCCATAGGGATAAACTTTCATCACAATAAAAGGGCCCATCCAAATGGACTTAAGTTTTTCTGGAAATAATCTTAACCTTTCATTGTAAAGCGAAACTTGTTGCCCTGGCTAAAAATTTTTAATAAGAATCCTCCGATCATGCCACATCTTTATCTTTTCTTTGTAAATCTTAGCACTTTCATAAGATTCATTATTTATTTTTCAAGCTCTTTCAACTACAATAGCCTTTTCTCACCAGCATCCTTTAAATTGTAATTAAATTCCTTAATAGCCCAATATGTTTTATGTTCAAGTTCAACTGGTAAGTGACACACTTTCCCAAATATTAGCCTGTATGAGGACATTCCTATAAGAGTTCTGTATGCATTCCTATAAGCCCACAAAGCACAGTCAAGTTTGACTGACCAATCCATTTTGGTTTGATTCAAAGATTTTTCTAATATTCTTTTAATTTCACAATTGGATAATTCAGTCAAACCACTTATTTGAGGAAAATAAGCAGTAGCAATTTTATGGTTAATATGATATTTCTTTAATAACTTCTCCATCATTGCATTTTTGAAATGACTTCCCCCCCTCAGTTATGATTACTGTCGGCATCCTAAATCTACAAAATATGTTCATTCTAAAAAACTTTGCATCACTTTGAGCATCACATCGAGGTAAAGCAACAACTTCTATCCATTTAGATACATAGTCTACTACTAATATAATATATAAATTTTTGAAAGATAGTATAAAGGGTCTCACGAAATCTAATCCCCAAACATCAAATATCTCAATTTCTAACAAATAATTTAGGGGTGTCTCATTCCTCCTAGAAATATTGCCTACTCATTGACATTGATCACAAGTTTTGATATAAGTGTTAACATCTATAAAGATTGTAGGCCAATAAAATCTAGATTGTAAAATTTTTTATTAAACAAAAAATAGACCATTTGTACGATTTGAGGATCGTGTTCAAACGGTTACGACGATATGACCTTAAAATAAATCCCTTAAAGTGCGCCTTGGGCGTTACCTCTGGGAACTTTCTAGGATTCGTTGTCCGTCATCGGGGAATCAAGATCGATCCATATAAGATTAAAGCCATCTTGGAAATGCCTCCTCCTAAAAGTTTGATATAACTACGTTCCTTCCAGGGGAAGTTGGCATATCTGAGATGCTTTATTTCTAATCTCTCAGGTAGGTGTCAGCCCTTCTCGACATTAATTAAAAAGAACACCAAATTCATTTGGAAAGAGAAATGCCAGCGGGCCTTCGATGACGTTAAACAATATTTAATAACACCTCCTATTTTGGCAGCCCCTATCCTAGGAAAATATTTGATACTTTATACCGTAGCTTTAGACCACTCTCTTGGAGCCCTCTTAGCCCAAGTCAATGATGAGGGTAACGAAAACACACTCTACTACTTAAATCATTGTCTAATACCGACAGAGATGAGGTATCCACCTATTGAGAAGTATTGTCTGGCACTAATTTTTGCTGCCCAAAAGCTTAGACATTACATGCTTTCTCATAAAATTATCATAATATTGAAAGTTAATCCGTTGCAATATTTGATGACTCGACCAACACTCTCTGGACGTCTAGCAAGATGGTTTATGATCTTATTGCAATTCGATATAACTTTTGTTCCCCTCCGTGCTATCAAGAGACAAATTCTAGCAGACTTTCTCGCTGCACACTCACTGCCAGCTGGGTCCCCTCTCGACGACGAACTACCAGATGATCAAGTACTATAAATGGAATTCCCCAGTGCGCAACTCTGAGAAATATACTTCGATGGTGCTTCATCAGCAAGAAAAGACAAAGGCTCAGACACAGTTATACCAGGCAAAGCTGGTATCGGTTTCATCTTTATCACGCCAGATAAGGTATGTTGAGGTTCTCATACCACCTGACAGAGCCGTGCACAAACAACGATGCCAAGTATGAAGCCTTGATCATCGGATTAGAATTGGCAATTTCAATGGACATAATAGATATTGCCATCCAAGGAAACTCTCAACTTGTCATCCAGCAAGTCGCCGGACAATACAAAATTTTGAAACTAAGACTAGCAGAATACCATTGATACGCAATGAAGCTACTAGAAAAGATTCCCAATGTGACTTTCTATCGGATTCCTCGGGGAGAAAATGCCCATGTTGATGCACTAGAAAAACTCACTAAAAAATTGGCATGTCCCCCAGAAGATTCCATTGAAATCATAATAAAAGGAAGATAATTTCTGTCTTAAATCGACCTCAACACTCTACACATGCTCAGAAAGGAGGAAACAACGATTGTAGTTGCATATATCATTGAAGATTGGCGCAGGCCATTAATAGAATATTTGCATACTAAAAAGTTGTCGGAAAATAAGTTTGAGGCGCATCACGTCACAAAAAGGGCTATGTCATACGCCTTGGTTGGTGGTGTCCTCTACAGAAGATCATTCGACCAGATGTGGCTACGATGCCTAAGCAGAGTCGAAGCACGGAATATTATCAAAGAAGTAAATGCCGGATTGTCTGGCGCTCTCCAGTCAGGGACGAAGATGAAACTGAAGATTAAATGAATCGGATATTATTGACCAACAATGATGACTGACTGCATGGAGATAGCCAAAAAATGTCACCAGTGCCAAGCGCTTAGGGTGGTCTTGCACCAACCTATGAATGTGCTACACCCAACTATTGCTACGTGGCCATTCGAGTGTTGGTGCACGAACATAATAGGTCCGATAGACCCTCTATATTCTAAGGGACACAGATTTATTCTCGCCACTCCAGACTACTTCTCTAAATGGGCAGAGGTAGTACCACTATGAGAGGTTACAACACAGCATGTCCTCCAATTCTTCGAAAGCCAAATTGTCTATCGTTTTAGTGTACCATTCAGAGTAATCTCCGATAACAGGAAGACATTCAAAAGTACAAAAATCAAAGACTTCATCAAATGACACGGAATAGATTGGAGATACTCTACAATTTACAATCCCAGAGCAAATGGATTGGTTGAGGCCTTCAACAAGACATTGGTACAGATTTCAAAGAAAAAACTCGATTAAAATAAAAGAGATTGGCACAATAAATTGCTAGAAGCTTTGTGGGTCTACCAGACAACTCTACCAGACAACGGGTCTACCAGACAACATTCGAGACTCCCACTCAGTGTACACCTTATATGCTCGTGTAC
Source organism: Phalaenopsis equestris (assembly GCF_001263595.1). Classification (NCBI taxonomy): domain Eukaryota; kingdom Viridiplantae; phylum Streptophyta; class Magnoliopsida; order Asparagales; family Orchidaceae; genus Phalaenopsis; species Phalaenopsis equestris. The sequence continues at coordinate 15,448 of NW_018221712.1, forward strand.
GAGTCCGAAGCCGTACTGCCACAAGAAATTCTGACGCCGTCTCTCAGAGTCGCAGTCGCCCATCAACTTACAACAAAGGAAAGTGCAAAGCTCAGA
>NW_018221713.1:0-374 GCF_001263595.1 Phalaenopsis equestris
TTCATTAAATTTATGTTGATCCCCTACAAAATAAGTTTTCTTTCTATGACCATTCACTTTAAACACTTTATCAGTCTTAGGATCTTTAATATCCACAGCTTCATAAGAATAAAATTTTATCACAACAAATGGGCACATCCACCTTGGCTTAAGTTTGCCTGGAAATAATCTTAACCTTGCATTATATAGCAAAACATGTTGCCCTAGCTAAAAATTTTTAGTAAGATTCATTTGATCATGCCACTTCTTCATCTTTTCTTTATAAATATTAGCACTTTCATAAGATTCATTCTTTATCTCTTCAAGCTCGTTTAATTGCAATAGTCTTTTCTCATAAGTATCTTTCAAATTATAATTAAACTCTTTAATTTCCC
>NW_018221714.1:0-4764 GCF_001263595.1 Phalaenopsis equestris
AATGAAGGCAATCAAGTTCCTATCTTCTTTTCAATGATACAGTTTTTTAGGTTCTTCTAGATGTTTTTTTGGTGATATGTATATGTGACATACATGAGCTTGATATTATGTAGGTTAAAGACAACAAAGACCCTTCTTTTATAAGGAATGTTTTTTTTTTGTAGTGACAGATTTGTTGGTTGATATACAAAGTTCTCTCGGACCTTACATCTATATAAAATTTAATTAATTATTTCTTTTAACAATTTTTATTTGTGTTATGTCTAATGGGGTGTCTGTTAAAGCATTTAGGAAAGATGAGTTTAAGGATTTTTGGTACCTTCCAAGGATTGCACTACCACTGTGGAGTTCAATTTTCCCTACTAATTTCATGTCAGCCACATAGCTACGGAAGATAATTTTATAGGTTCCCGTGGAGATCACGAAAAATGAGATGTGCATCTCTTTTTTTATAATGTTTTACACTTATTTTTTGTTTCTAAATTATAAAATATACTAGTATGACAGTTCGATTACAAACATCATTACTATACATGAGCAAAATAATCATTTATCTAGAAATAATTATCATACAGTTGTTTTCAAACTACAAAAAATAAATAGACAGTCAGTTTATCCCCAGCTTATCCACAACAATTTATGCGCATCAACTTCCTGTGGTAGTTGCTACGCAATAGCTTATTATTAAGCTGTAGCAACCCTAAGTGGTACTTTTCATTCACACAATAAGCCTGATGCATTCTTCCAATTCAACTGACCAACTTGAATTCTACTAATAATCCTCATATATATCACCATCACTTTGAACAATAAATATGAATTGTCTAATATGTTCACACCTTTTAATGATTTGATCGCCCATAATTACAACTCTGCCACTAGAGTTACTGTTACTAAGGGTTTGTTTGAGGCAACTACAACTTATTAATAAGTTGTTGATAAGCAGCAACCCCAGGAAGCTACCGCACAACAATTACTGAGGATAAACTGATTGACTGTTTGATTTGTGCTGTTGGAAAACAGCTGTTTAGAGTTATTTCTGGACAAATAATCATTTTGCCCCTACGCAGATGTTTGTGACAGAACTGTCATAACAATATATTTGATACCTGAGAAACAAAAGTACACTTCAGAACAGTACAAAAAATAACATATACACCACATTTAACAACGAGTATCATGATTACTAAAATAAAGAAAGATACTGTAAAAATAATATTTAATATCATGATAATATTAATTTTAAAGAGGAGACTGTATATGTCAGTAGCTGGACCATCCTTCAGGAATAATCTACACGCCTCATCACTCTCGGCGGTTGATCTTCAAGCATATACTCACCAAAAGTCACGGTTCTCTGTAATTCTCTACGGGCGCCCTAGAACTGTTTCTCGTAGCTATGTGGCTAACGTGACATCAGTTAGGAAGTTTGAAGCCCACAGTAATAGAACAATTGTCAAATGGTCATTGAAATCTTAGAGCTCTTAGAGCTCATCTTTCTTAAATACTTCAAAAGACAATCTATTATTCATAACATAAGTCTAATTTGATAAAATCAGTAAACTCAGTACACCAACCAATGAATCTGTCACTACAAAAAGACACCATACCTTATAAAATAAGGGTTCTTGGTTGCATTTAACCCATGTAATGATAAACTCGTGTATGTCACATATCATATCACCAAAAACAGTCATCCATAAGTAACTAAAAAAACCATTACATCGGAAAGAGAAGAGATACTTAGTTACCCTCATCAGGATTTCATATGTGATATTAATCATACAACGACTGATAGGCCATCCAAAAAACCCACAAGGTCAAATGTATCTTCATGGACCTCACAAACAAAAAATAAAAAGAAATGAAATGGAAAAAGAAAAAAAAACTACAAATAACGTGAAAATTACAAAATAAAAAATATCAATCATTAACTATATGATGTAAAGGAAAATAAAATAATATTAATAATATAAGAAACAGAAAATAAAAAATGAGTTATATCAAAGAAACAATGATTGTCCAATCAATATTCAACAATGACATTCGTAATATGATTTCTCAATTCAATCATTTATGTGGCATCTTTGCCATCCTGGGTGTAACCCTTTTGTGATTTCACTAATGGTTGTGACATAATTATCATATTTGAAATTCAAATGCTTCTGTTAGGACTTATAAATGATCATCGTCAGCCATCTCGAAGTTTACATCAGTTTGAGAATGATGTTGTTGAATGTAGTTGTGCAAAGCTATTGTAGCCACTACAATCTACACCTGATTCGCAAATGAATACACTGACATATCGGGCAATATGACCCTTTTTTTCTTTCATACTCCAAATGTTATTTCAATTGTCCCGCAAGGAGGAGTATCTTTTATTAAACATGTTCTTCCTGTCTCAAGCAACACCGCTGAATCCTTCAAAATCGGGAACATGATATTTTGTATCCGAAAATGGCTTCAGATACCCCCTTGTAAGGGATATCCAACATCACCCAAATAATGTTTATATATCCCAAATATAAAAATTAGTAATGAATTTAAAAACAAAAGAATATGATTATTATTTGAAAAAATCTGGAGGTGGGTGAGGGAATCTATGGTTTTGATTTCTTATCGCAAAAGCAAAAATGCGACTGTCGTATGCACTATCTTCTCAACCAGCCATCACAAACGTAAAACACGTGTTGAAGTCACATATCACATTTTGTATGGGTGATCAATACCGTTCAATATATGCGGCCTTTTCATTATTGGATGCACGTGCATCCACATTGGTTCCATCAATCGCTCCGCACATTTCTGACAAATTAAATAAAGTTTTGATAACCACGCTACTCATTTTGACTTTTGAATATAACTAGTTAAAAAGTTTTACCTTAAAAAATGACATATACCGCAGATCATTTACATTCTTTGTTGAATTCCTCTTGAATGTTAGATCCTTCAACTTAATATGTATGCCTACAAACTAACAAGTATTTCTGACCCCACTGAGAAACATATGTTAATTATCTTTGATAAATGTTAAAATCATTCCATCACTCCTCTCATTGATTCATTTAGTGATAAAAATACAGTGGGTTATTGCCAATGCCTCTCTTGTTATTATTCTTGAGGAGCCTTATAATCCATGATGACAATGTAGTTCATAAAAAAGATCCATAAATATAGGTTGTGTCATACGGAACATATTATTGAATCTTGTGGAGTGTCCTTGCAATAGCTCCCAAACCCATTTATCACAAATATATGTGGACGTCATGCAGAGAGTTCAATCGACATATGAGTTGTAATATTCATAGAACAAATATTATGCTGTGAAACCTTTTCTTCTCTGCCTCTCTTTGTGAATCCATGCTAAACAAGTGTTCTATTCAGGTAATATATGTGAATCAAACAACGTGAAAAAATATATAAAATCAAAAGACAAAGCATACAATGACAGTAAATAAATACAAAATAACATATAGATTGTTTATACAATAAAGAAAAAATTATCCAAATAAGATATCCGATGAAATAATGAGGAAAAAACCAAAGTGACACAAAAATAACTCCATAAAATCAAGTGTCCTTATAGTAAAAAAAAAACATAAATTGTTGACCCTACGACCATGGGGCATCTTCATGAAGGCTTGTTTACGGGTCGGCTCCTCCAACAACTTCAACGAGTTCAGATATAACGACATGTCCCCATAAATTTTGGGAGTTCCCTCCATAACTCAGTGAAAGTTTTCCACGGAGGTGTCTTGTGAAGTCCCAACCTCACTCATGCACGCATCCACCAGTTTTGTTATTTGGCTTTTGATGAAATCAACTTCTTCTTTTTTTTCTCCAACTTAGGACACTTGACCTACATGTGAACTTCAGTTCATTTTTGTTTGGGCTTCGACCTTCACAGAAGCCATTTACTTGCTCAACCTCCAAGCTCACTTGGTCAAGGCATGAGTGTTCATTGCCACCCCCACCAAACGTACGGTCCAAATTTTCTACCATATCAGGGTCAATTCCACTGAATTTGAATTTCTAGTTGGCTGGCACTATATGCAATATACGGTCAAGTTGATTACTTATAAGAGACATTAATTAAAATAAAGTCTTCATGTAATGAAAATAAAGTAATGAAAATTGTTACCTCCAATTTCTCAGTCGGCCATTCATTTGAAGTATAAATAGTCCGTTTGATTGAATCCCAACCTAAGCATGTGGATTTCCATTTTAATTACTTCCGTAATTTACAGCTATTCTTCAATTGGTCCCACATGTTCTTAAGTTGCAACCTATTGTACTCTCTATTTATGATTTCCTTGAACTTCTTCATAATATATTACCACGCTTCTTCGTTAAAATAGGTGATAGGTTTATTTTTCAGCTCAATCTCCTTAAGACAAATGCCACAGAATATGAGTTTGGCTTCCTTATCCCACAAGGCTAATGAACTGACATCTTTAGTCTTAACCATTGCATCACAAATACATAAAAAACCAAACATTAATATTTGACAGGAACCACATCACAATAATTAGTCACCACAACACAATCACGCAACTAATATAGCTCAACCAACCATCACAACCCAGAGCCATCATCCCAACCCACAATCAACCCTAAACAACCACATAACCATAACACAACCACATGCACCATAGCTCAAGCTAAAGTCAACCCAACTACCTCCACCCCAACCCACAACCAACCACCATCACCCCAACCCACAACCACCAACACAACCAGTCAACCCACACCACAAGCAAGAGC
>NW_018221714.1:5207-9679 GCF_001263595.1 Phalaenopsis equestris
ACACCCACCCAACCACAACCCCCCACCACCTTAACCCATAACCAAATATCACCACCCAACCCAAAACCACCACACAACCATACAACCCACAACACAAGCCGAGCCACCACACAACCACAACACCCCAACCCGCATCACAACACACCCAACCACCAAACACCAGAGCCATCATACCACAACCACATGTTGACATCTCAAAGTTAGTAAACTATGATCTGAATTCATACAAACACCATAAGTCATAACCACCACCCTAACCCACAACCAACCACAACTCAACCACACAACCACAATGCCATTGATACAAATTAATGATGAAAGAGAAGGTGGATGGGATCTCAGGGGTTAAAAGTAAAATTCATTAGCTTCTACACTTTCAACAATTTTCTTCCTCATATTATGGAGGAGGGAAAAGGCACTAAGAATGTTTTTTGAACTTTTTAAGCATTGTATTCAAACATTGGGTGAAAGAGGTGGGAATAAACTATAGAAGTCATAGTAGAGAATGACCAAAATGATAATGACAATTATATTGAATAATGCTGGAAGAGAAGGTGAATGATTATAGTAGATTTCCTTGGCCTAAATACTTTCACAAATTATCTTACGCATATTGAGATCTTGACACAGACACTGATAAGAATAGATAATTTATTGAGTACTTCTGAGCTCATTTAACATACAAAAATTTTGATAGCATATTATGCATATAAAAGAGATGAGCACCCACGCTACAACCACCATAACCCACAACAATCAAATCATTACCTCTATCAGCTTAAAGTTAAACTCTAAATTTACCACAACACTACCACATTTGCACTGAATTCACACAACCACCATGACTCACAGCAGAGCCACCACTCTAACCCACAACCACCACCCCAACACACAACCAACTACCATCACCCAAACCCACAAGTAACATACAACCACAAAACCCATAGCACAAGCCAGAGCCACCACATAACCACATCACCTCAACCCACATTACAACACAACAACACAACTACCACAACAACGCTAACCACCAAAACTCAGAGCCACACCATAACATGACACCCCAACCCACATCACAACACAAGTCAGAGCCACTACCTCAACCCACATCAAACTACCACCACCCAACCCACGTTCACCACACAACCACACAACCCACAACACAAGCTAGAGCCACCACACAACCATATCACCCCAACTCACATAACAAGACATCCACACAACTACCACAACTTAGCTAACCACCAAAACATAGGGCCACCACACCACAACTATATATGCACTAAATTCACACAACCACCATAGCTCACAGTAGAGCCACCATAAGTCAGAGCCACCACTCTAACCCAAAACCACCACCCCAATCCACAACCAATTACCATAACCCAAACCCACAATTACCACATAACCACAAAACCCACAACACAAGCCAAAGCCACCATCAAACCACAATACCCCAACCCACATCATATCAAAACCACACAACTACCACAACATATTCAACCACCAAAACCCAGAGCAACAACACAACACAACACCCCAACCCACATCACAACACCCCAACCCACATCATAGCGCAAGCCGAAGCCCAACCCACAACCACTGCACAATCACATAACCCACAACTAACCAACAAAACCCAGAAGCCATCCCGCCACAACCACATATGCATGAAATTCACATAGCCACCACATCCCACAACAGAGCCATACAACCCATAGTAGAGCCACCACAGTAGACAACCACCATATCACAAGCATGAACACCACGACTACCCCACCAACCCACTATAAAAACCAACAGCAATCCACCAGCCCATCAAACAACCGCCACCAAATCCACGGTGAAGGGCATCACCTAGATAAAGAAAATCCAACACCAAAGAAAAACCTCAAAGAGAACATCTAATCAAAAATTAATCGAAAATCAGCAAGAGAACAATCAATCGAAAGCCAACAAGAGAAAAATTAATCACAAAAACATAATGTCAGACACAAGTTGGAAGAGAATACCACAGGCCGAAGGAGAGGAAATGATCCAAGCAAATACGAGACATGGATCACAAACTGGACATGAGGAGGCGACCGGGGAGAGAAAAGCTTGAAATGAGAAAGGGGAGAGTAAATCTCGGTCGCGAGAAGGGAAGGGAAAAGCTCGGTGTGGTCACGAGAGAAGAGAGGGAGAAGCTTAGTTGTTAAAGAGGGCTCGAGATAAGTTAGTAAAAAAACGCAGCGACATATAATAGAAAATGAGGGCCGAGGGTCATACCTGCGGCCTGCATTCTGCCGAAATTATCCAAAATGCCCCCAAAACATATCATCCGAACGAAAAATGTGCGTGATAAGTTAGTAAAAAAACGTAGCGACATATAATAGAAAATGAGGGCCGAGGGGTTATACTTGCGGCCTGCATTCTGCCGAAATTATCCAAAACGCCCCCAAAACATATCATCCGAACGAAAAATGTGCGACTTGAGGCTGCACCGCGTAAGATAAGTGACCTAAACGTACCCTTAGACGAAAAGAAAATTTTATAAGATGACGGTCAGACCTATAAGGCTCTATGGCGCAGAATGCTGACCTTTAAAAGAGAAGCATAAAAATAAGTGTAAGTGTTGCTGAGATGAGATTGCTTGGGTGGATGAGTGGCTTTACACTTAGAGACAAAATGCGAAATGAATATATTCATGATAGGGTTGGTGTAGCTCCTGTGGCTGACAAAATTAGAGAGAATCATTTTGGATGGCTTAACCACACTAAACGTCAACCATCTAATGATCCGGTTAGGAGAGTAAATGTTTTAGATTCGACCTATATTAAAAAAGGTAGAGACAGACCTAGAAAAATTTAGGCATATTGTACAAGGATGATCTTAATTAATTAGAATTAAATAAAAATATGACACTGAATAGGACTTAATGGAGAAAAAAGATTCATAAAGCCGACCCCAAGTATTCTATTAAAAGTAGTTAAATATCAATTTAATTTTTTTTGAAATAATTAATTATTAATTAGTACAAGATAATAATAATTTATTTAAATAAAGTTTTATTAAGCAAAATACTCTAAACAATCATCCTACAATGGTGAATTTTGCATTACATGTAGATTATCTAACTTCAATTAATTTGATAATACATTAAATATTAATAAATCAAATTAATAAAATTAACTTTAATAAAAATAAATTAAAACGAAAGAGCTATCTCCTCTCCTTCGCTCCCCCTTCCACTTTCGCCTGAAGGCATCTCCTTCGCGCCGGAAACCTCGCGATAGAGTCATGCTCTAAATCCGTTACCAGAGAGCCCCTAGATGCGAGCTTCGATTGGTTCTGCCCTCCGCCTCTTTCGACTATCCTCGCTTCATCGAGTTCCGCCTTCATCTTCTTTCTTCAAATTCTTCTGTCCAGTAAGTGCTCCACATCCCATCCTTCTGCTTTGCATGGACAAGGGGAACCCAGCCAATTCCCATCACTCGAAGCCCTTCTCCTCTTCAGCCACCTCCAGCAAAAGGTAATCTCCGACTAGTTCCAATCACTATGTTTTCATTCATGTCCTAATCAGGGTTCATGATACTTTTTCTCTCAGAAGCGGGAGAGGGCGGGGGAGGGATTTCAGTAAGGGAGATTCTGTCGGCGGTGAGGACCATCGGATTGATGCCCTTGGTCGACTAATGTACTTCTCCATACCAATCTCTTATATCTAATATCAAAATTGTCTTCCGTTGGATCTTGGACAAAACTTTTCAGTTCCAGTTAGCGGGATTTATATAGATTTTTGGGCCATTTTGATTAAATTTTCAGGACTAGGATTCTTCGTCATATGGCTGCTGAGGTGAACTTGGAAATGAGAAGTGATGGGTTTGTTCGTGTTGGCGACTTGTTGAAGCTGAATCTAACTACGTATGCTAAAGTGCCGCTAAGAGCACACACTATTGAGGATGTGAAGGAGGTCAGTAGAAATAGCTTTTGTTTGTGAAATTAATATCGATAATCATACAATGGGATGCTACCAATTCCACATTTATTTCCAATGCTTTGGCTTCCTCTGATATGGTTTTCTATATAAAATTAGAGTACATCTAAACAATAATTCTTTTAAAAAAGTGGGTTGAATAAATTATTCTCTGGGATTCTTCGTATATGGATAAAAAAGTTAGATTTGAGCAAAATGTCTTAATCTAATGAAGAGTCTTAAAATCTGGTAAAAGACTGTGTTTGTGTAATATTCCACATAATTCTTATGAATATACATATCTAAATCTTAAATTTTAATATTAATGAATATAACACTCAAATTGTTTGCAGCCCATAAAAAAACACTATTATTAACTTCTCAAAAGTTTAATACACCTTTTTATTCATAGATTTATGACACCAACATATCATAATGTAAATATAAATGTTTGGGTGATACAAATTTTCCTAACTTTATATATAGTAAAATATTCTATATTAATTACTTCATATCAAAT
>NW_018221715.1:0-2434 GCF_001263595.1 Phalaenopsis equestris
ATCCTAAGGGGGTTATAGAAGATGTGTTAGTAAGATTTGATAAAGTTTTCTTTCCTGTGGATTTCATTATTTTAGATGTGGAGGAAGATAAAAAAATACCTATCATTTTAGGGAGATAATTTTTATCTACCACAAAAGCTATGATAGATGTTCAAAAAGGAGAATTAACTATGAGAGTTAACGATCAAGAAGTGACTTTTAACATTGTGAAATCTATGAAATATCCTACTGTTGAAAGAGATAATGAATATTTTTGCATGAAAATTAGTGAACGTTTATTGAAGGAACATTTCAAAGAACATTTTGAAGAGAAAGAACAATTTGAAGAGAGTGATGAAGTTATGTTGGATGAATTAGAAAATGAAGAACTAAATTATGTTCAGGAAAGATTTGAGATGGTGGATATTACAAAAAATGCCGATAAGAATCTATTTCCATCAATTATAAAACCACCTGAACTTGAGTTTAAAATATTTCCTAGCCACCTGAAGTACCTGTTTCTGGGAGACTTATCTTCATTACCTGTTATTATATCTTTAGAATTAAATGATTTGCAAGAGCAAAAACTATTCGATACATTGAAAAGATATAAGAAAGCTTTTAGTTGGACCTTAGCTGATATTAAGGGAACCAGTCCTTTGATCTGTATGCACAGAATTATATTAGATGAACAATATAAACCAAGAGTTGATCCACAAAGGAGATTAAATCCTAGGATGAGAGGAGTAGTTAAGAATGAAATATCAAAATGGTTAGACATTGGAATTATATATCATATTTCAGATAGTGCGTGGGTAAGTCCAATTCATTGTGTTCCTAAGAAAGGAGGAGTGACTGTTGAAAGAAAAGAAAGTAATGAATAAATATCTATCAGACAAGTTAATGGGTGGCGTATTTGTATTGATTATAGAAAATTAAACACTTCCACCAGGAAAGATCACTTCCCTTTACCCTTTTTAGATCAAATAGTAGATAAACATGTTGGGCACAAATATTTTTTGTTTTTTAGATGGATATACTGGTTACCATCAAATTCCTATTACTCATGAGGATCAAGAAACGAAGAAATAACAACATTTACTAGTCCTTTTGGAACCTTTGCTTTTAGAAGAATGTCTTTCAGATTTTCAGATTATATAATGCACTTGCAACATTCTAGAGATGTATGATGTTCATATTTAGTAAGTTAATTGATGATGGATTGGAAGTATTTATGGATGATTTCTCTATATTTGGAACATCATTTGACGCATGCTTAAATTATCATGAAAAAGTTTTAGAGTTATGTGAAAGAACTAATTTGGTTTTGAATAGAAAGAAATGTCAATTTATGGTTGCAGGAGGAATTGTATTAGGGCATAAAATTTCAGATGATGGTATAGAAGCAGTCCCTGCAAAAATTCAAGTTATATATAAACTAACACCTCTTACTAATGTAAGAGAGGTTAGAAGTTTTCTTGAACTTGGTGAGATCGCAAAAAAAACACCTTTAACCGTGACTTTGACCAGTTAACCGCCACTATTCATCATCCCCTTTCTCTTAAAAACATAATTTTTGACTTAGGGTTTGAGAGATCTTGGATTGGGAGGCGATTTCAAGGCTTTTTGACACCAGATTTAAACATCAGTAGGTAAGAGCATCACTCCAAACTAAAAATATTTGATTTTCACCAAGAATTTCTTCCACATTGTGGAGATCCAAAAAATTTGAGAATGTGAAGAAAATATTAGGAAGAAATTCATAGAACAAATATCGGGAAGAAATTCATGGAACTTAGTGTTAAACTCTTAGAATTACTTTTCAAAGCCATTATTTGCATATTTAAAGTATATTTTGGAATTTTTCTATAATTTGATTAGCTTGAAATGGCTCCACGACGAAAGAGATGAATTGAGTTCGACGAGTCTCGCTTCGTCAATGCAATGGCTCAAACAAGATTTACTTCAATATTTAAAAGAAAGAAATGTATACAAGATCAACTTTTTGAGAGTTTGGGAGGAGAAATTGAAGGAGTTATTGTCGAGCAGAGGTGGGAAAACTTTTGTTACACCACCAATAAAGCTGATGCAAATGTTGTGAAAGAATTATACGCCAATGTAATCTCATGGATTTTCTGTTGAATTTAAGCCGCCCGCATCAACACCTTTTATGAAGTCTCAGACTCTTATAGCTATCATTATTAATCATTTAGTAAGATATAAGGCCTTCTGAATGATGTGATCAACTTTCTCACTGATGAGAAAAGAACGTGGAAGATTAAACAACGAGAACGAGTAAATTTTTCTTCTTGCATGCTAGATGCCACCTCTAAGGTATGGCACTATTTTATTTCCTCTACTCTATTACCGACTTATCATCATTGTGAGTTAATTAGAGATTGAGCTATTTTGAATGTCTATATTCAGAATAATAGAACTATCAATGTGGGGAGAA
>NW_018221716.1:0-1100 GCF_001263595.1 Phalaenopsis equestris
TCATTAGGCTTTTGTCTTTCTACCACGAGATTTTCGATAGACACGTGATGTTGCACTCCGGTAAATCTTTTCACGAACAATTGTTCCAACTCGGCAAATGACTTGACCAACTCGTTGGGAAAGTTGGCATACCAATAAAAAGCAACTCCTAACAAGCTAGTGACGAACTGCTGACAGATTAAAGCTTTATTAGTTCTTGTGTTGCCACAATTGGCTCTGAAATATGCTAGGTGTATGGGATTTCCAGTCCCATCAAATATTTTGAAGTTCAAAGGTGTAAAACCATTAGGAAATGGTACGACATCGATATCTTTCGGGTAAGGTCTACTTTTTAGAATCAATGCACCATCCTTAGACTGGGTTAAGGCTTTACGAACTTGCTCGACCATTTGTTTAAATTCATTTTCTGGTATGACGCCTTGAACAGAGTACTTCTCTGGTTGTACATCAGAGGTGAACTCTTTTCTTTCATCCTCAACATGAATGATTTCTGGTTAATTCATTCCTGGAGGTGTCATCTGCTGTGATTTTGACTATCTTTGCGTTGTAATCACAGTAGTTTTCAAATCTTCGACTTTATTTTTAGGGCGGATGATCTGCTCATCCTTTCGTTCGGTAGTCCCTTGTATATCGTCTGCGGTGTTCTCCACACCAGATGGAGCGTCATGCGCAGATAACTCGGTTTGGGTCTCGATAACATTGATTTCTGTTGATCTTCTGTCCATGTAATTTGGCACATTGTGTATTTCATCATTCATATTTTTTGTTTGTTCTTCAGATAATTGTACAATATTGGCTCAGAGTATCTCCAACTCAGCCTTGAGTGAGTTTCCTTTGATTACTTTTAGATCCATTGAAGATTTCTGAAGAGTGTCACTTCTTTTATTGAGTAGCGGCGTAGTTATGTAGAGGTCAATTGGATCAACCGAAATTATATTTACAGAACCTTTTTCAGGTTCTTTCAAATATTCTTTCAGGATCGTGATATTTCCTTCTTTAAAATTCCTCTCAAGCCAGTCCTTAAAAACAAAAGATTCTTCAATTGTATGTCCTAACAATCTGTGATATGGGCAATAATTTGGTTCATCCTTCTTGTGAAC
>NW_018221716.1:1139-2412 GCF_001263595.1 Phalaenopsis equestris
GAAGTATATCTTCCTATTCCGAGGTAGCCCTCGCTGAAGCGGTTATTGGCTAGACTGGCCATATTGTTGTGTCTGTTGTTGTTGGAATTGTCGAGGTTGTTTGTCTTTCAAAATTCCCTGGTTGCGCTTCCTTTCTTGTGCCTTTATCAGTTGCACAGGTCTTGAATTGGACCCAATCTCGAATCCATAAAACAGTGGGACATAGGCGTCGATTGACTCTTTCTCATGTAGAATCTCTTTTCCCTTACTCAGAAAAATAGTTGGCACGGTGATGGTGTCTTTGGTAGCAGGGGCAGAAACAACTCCGGTAGTAGTCCTAACGTTCCCAACGACAAACTTTTCAACACTAGTAGGGTTATTTTCAATCAAAACCTTTGAAGGGGAGAATTTCTCAACAGATTTCAAGTTGAACTCTATGATAGGCTCGACTGACTTGCCTGTTTGAAGCTTCATTAATGTGAAGGCAACCTTCACGAACTTGACTCCAATATCATCGAACCCTTGTCCAAACTTAATAACTGCCAGGTCTGGTAGTTCATCCCTATTGACAACGAACTCCATTCCAGAGGCAAAATAAAAGATCAACCTTGGCGAAGACATTGTCCCTTGCATTTGAAGAATTTTTAAAAGTTAGCGATGTCCCATGTTTTATAGTTTTGACAAAAGTACTCAAACTGACGCATTTTTCTTATAAACCGGGCATCCTAAAAAAAATATTTTTTTTTATTTGTGATTTAAAATGTCAAAGAGTTGCAACAAGTGCGAAGAGATGTAACAGCTTGGCTTAATTCGCAGAAAAGCAAACCAGACCTGAAGGATATAGAGAAAATGGAAAGTTTTTGAGTTTAGGACCTAGTGCGGGACCTATAGAAAAGCAAATCAAACCCCGATGGGGAAGGAAATGCAAAATTTAGGAGTTTTAGGACCCAACGCGGGACCTATAGAAAAGCAAAAACATCCCCCGAAGGGAGAAGGAAATGAAAAGTTTAGGAGTTTAGGACCCAGTGCGGGACCTATAGAAAAGCAAAACCATCCCCCGAAGGGAGACAAAAATGCAAAGTTTAGGAGTTTAGGACCCATCGCGGGACCTATAGAAAAGAAAAATTCAACCCAAAGGGAAGAAAGAAAATGCAAAGTTTAGGACCCAGCGTAGCACCTACTTTACATAACGCCCGGGTGGAACTAGTGCAATGACACACCTATTGGGGGTCTGACCCCATATAAAGATCAGAATGCTGTTAATTGTCTTCTGAATCACTCTATTCAAAGATGG
>NW_018221717.1:0-12437 GCF_001263595.1 Phalaenopsis equestris
CTAGTATTAGAGAAAAATTCACTAGGGCAGATAATAGATACACAATCATCTTATGAAACTTTAAACGCTAGAAATAATCAAAATAACAATCCGTATTCTAACTATTACAACCATGGATGGTAAAATCACCCTAATTTTAGTTTGAATAATTATAATAATTTAGTGAACCCCTCAGGAAAATATAAATAACCAAGGAAATCCTAAATATTGACCTTATTATCCTCCTGGATTTTACTCTAACCCAAACCCACATGTTAAGGAAAAGAAGTTGAGGATGGAAGATGTAATTTTGAATGTGGGAAATCAAATACTAAATCAAGGGGCTGCTATTTGAAATATTGAAAATCAATTAGGACATATTGCTACTGCACTTAGTAATAGACCTTTAGGAAATCTTTCTTGTACTGTGGAAGTTAATCCAAAAGATCAAAATAAGGAGCAAATTAAAGCTAATCAATTACGAAGTGGAAAAGAAGCTGAAACAAGCTGAAACAAGAATCCAAAGAAAGAATCCAAAGAGAAACTAAAGTTGATGAGGAGAAAGAAGTGATTGAAAGTGACAATAATGAAAATGAATCAGTACAAGTTTCCTTAGAAAAACCATTACCTCCATTTCCTCAACAACTGAAGCAGAAGAACAAAGCCAAAAATTTATAAAATTTTAGTAAAAGTGGATAAATTTATTTTTCCTAAAGGAGTTATAGAAGATGAATTGGTAAAAGTGGACAAAAATTCATTTTTCTTCTAAACCTTAAAGCATTAGACATGGAGGAATATAAAGAGATTCCTCTTAGTTTAGGGGGACCATTTCTTGCAACAGGGAGAGCTGTGATGGATGTGCAAAAAGGAGAATTAATAAGGAGAGTTAATGATCAAGAAATAACATTTAATATTGCAAAAACTATGAAATATCCTGCAATAGAAAAGGATAATGAATGTTTTAGGGTGGAAGTTACTGATTATCTAAGTAATGAGCTATTTAAGAAAGAGTTTAAAAAAAAACTAACGCAAGAAGAATTTAGTGAAATGAGAATGAAATTAAAAAAAAATTAGATTATATTCAGAACAAATTTGAAACTTTAGATTTGTTGGAAAATGATAATAAAAATCTTATTCCTTCAAGTATTGAACCCCCTGATCTTGAACAAAAAGTATTACCTACCCATTTAAAATATGTTTTTTAAGGAGATTCATCTACATTGCCTGTTATCGTATCTTCTAAATTAACTGAAAGTTAACTAAAATTCAAGAGCAAAAATTAATTGAAATGTTGAAAAGATATGAAATGTCTTTTAGATGGACTTTAGCAGATATTAAAGGAATTAGTCATTCAATTTGTATGCACAGAATTCTATTAGATGAACAATATGAACCTAGAGCTGATCCTCAGAGGAGATTAAACCCAATAATGAAAGAAGTTGTTAAAAAAGAAATCTTAAAATTGTTAGATGTTGGAATTATATATCCAATTTCAGACAGTGCTTGGGTGAGTTTAATTCACTGTGTTCCAAAGAAAGGAGGAGTGACCGTTGAAGTAAATGAGAAAAATGAATTAATTCCAATGAGACAAGTTACTGGTTATCGAATTTTTATAGATTATAGAAATTAGACATGGCCACCAGAAAAGATCACTTTACTTTACCCTTTCTAGACCAAATGTTGGATAGATTGGCTGGAAACAAATATTACTGCTTTTTAGAGGAACATACCGGGTATCACTGAATTCCAATTGCTCCTAAAGATCAAGAGAAGACAACATTAACAAGCGCTTATGGAACATTTGCTTTTTGTAGAATGCCTTTTGGACTATGCAATGCACCGGCGATATTTCAAAGATGTATGATGTAATTTTTTAGTAATTTGATTGAACATGGAATGTAAGTATTTATGGATGATTTCTCTATATTTTGGACTTCGTTTGAATTCTATCTAAATAATTTAGAAAAAGTTCTGGAATTATGTGAAGAAATCAACCTAGTACTAAATTGGGAAAAATATCAATTTATAGTTGCAGGAGGAATTGTACTTGGGCATAAAATTTCAAAAATGACATGGAAGTAGATCCTGCAAAAATTCAAGCTACTAAAAAATTACCACCTCCTACTACGGTTAGAGTGGTAAGAAGTTTTCTAGATTATGCTGGTATCTAAAGACATTATATAAAATTTTTTTCAAAAATAACTAAGCCATTATACCAACTTTTAGAAAAAGATACAAAAATTTATTTTAATGAGTAATGTATAAAAGCATTTGAACTGTTGAAAGTAAAATTAGTCACTACACCTGTAATATTTCCACCTGATTGGTAGAAACCATTTGAGATAATGTGTGATGCTAGTGATTATGTTATTGGAGTAGTTTTAGGACAAAGACACAACAAAGATTTTAAAGTAATATATTAGGCTAGTAAAACTCTAAATGATGCTCAAATTAATTACACAATTACAAGAGTTATTAGCTTATTGTCTATGTCTTTGATAAATTTAGACCTTATTCGATTAGAACCAAATGTATAGTGCATACAGATCATTCTGCTATCAAATACTTGATGCAAAAGAAGGATGCTAACCAAAATTAACTAGATGGATACTTCTAATGCAAGAGTTTGATTTTATTATAGTTCATAGAAAGGAAAATAATAATCAAATAGCTGATCATTTATCTAGAATAGAAAAAGAAATATTAACTAATTTTGCAAATTAAATTTTAGAAAATTTCCTTGATGAACAATTATATAATATTAATGAAATAAATATACTGTGGTATGTTGATATAGTAAATTATATTGTAAGTGATATTCTACCACCAGATATTAAGAATCAACAATTAAAGAAATTTATTTATGATTCAAAATTATATATTTAGGATGACCCAGATTTATATAAACAATGTAAAGATCTAATTATTCGAAGGTTTGAGCCTTATGAAGAAACTCAACAAATAAGTGAAAGATGTCATGATTTTGAATTTGGAGGTCATTTTGGAACAAATAGAACTGCATATAAAGTTTTCCAAGCTAGATTTTATAGGCCTACTCTTTTTAGAGATGTTAATGAATATATTAAAACATGCGATCGATGTGGCGAGTAGGAAATATCTCTAAAAGAAATGAAATGCCTCTAAATTACACATTGGAAGTTGAAATTTTTGATGTGTGGGGAATTGATTTTATGGGACCATTTATTCCTTCATTTGGAAATTTATATATATTACTTCTTGTTAATTATATTTCCAAATGGATTGAAGCTATTACTGTACCTAAATGTGATGCTCTGAGTGTTTCTAAATTTTTAATTAAAAATATTTTTACAAGATATGAAATGCTAAGAGTAATTACTATTGATGCAGGATCTCATTTTAGGAATAAGAGAATAAAAAATTTGATTAAGAAATATGATATTATGCATAGATTCTTTACTGCTTATCATTCTCAGACGAGCGATCTAGCAGAGATATCAAATCTTGAAATTAAATGATGAGAAGCTGTAAATCCTTATAAATTAGTTTGGTCTACTAGATTAGATACTACATTATGGGCATACAGAACTGCTTATAAAACTCTTATAGGAATGTCCCCATATAGACTTGTTTTTGAAAAAAAAACATGTCACTTACCGTTAGAATTGGAGCATAAAGCGTTTTGGGTTATTAAGGAATTTAATTTTAATCTAAAAGATGTTGGTGAGAAAAGATTGTTGCAACTCAATGAACTTGAGGAGATTAGAAATGAAGTATATGATGATGCAAAAATACATAAAGAGAAATAAAAATATGGAATGATCAAAAGATTATTAAAAGGAAGGTTGAACCCGAACAAGAAGTTTTATTATAGAATACAAGATTGAGATTATTTCTAGGAAAACTGAAATCCAGATGGTTAGGACCATTTAAAGTTTTTAAAGTCTATCATTATGGAATTGTTGTTAATAAAGATCCTAAAACTGGAAAGATATTAAAAGTTAATGGGCATCGATTAAAACATTATTATGAAGGAGACATGCCAAAATTTAAAGAAATTTTAATACATGCCACAATTTAAAGAAATTTTAATGTTAAGTCATCTTGATTAAACAATGGTACATCGGGCTGACAACTTTAAACGAAGCACTTTGTGGGAGGCAACCCATATAAAAATCTCTATATATCTATACATTACTATTTTTGTTTAATAAGTATTTTAAGGAAATAATAATATTTTTGAATCCTACACAAATTTATATATCATAAATTAAGACAAATAATGGTTTTAGAGGAAAATTTGGAATCGAATTGAACAAAAAAATAAAAGACGTGATTTTGGCCTCTAGCACTGATGACACTCGCCTATGTAGACCATGGAGCCAACAACGCCATCGAGAGCGCCAATGGTGGCCCGAGAAGTTTCGTGCGTTCAGTGCAAATGCGGTAGACTTTAGCGGGATTGCTCTCTTAAATAACCGCCGAGAGGTGTTTTTCAAGGCCTAAATACTGCCTCAGATGACCAGAAACTTCCTAATTTTGAATTCCATGGCTTCCAATTCCATAAATACTTCAAGGTATGAAGTTTTTAATAGAAGAAAGTTCATCAGTTTTAACGTGCAGAGACATCAGTTTTAACGTGCAGAGTCAGTTTTAACGTGCAGAGATTATACGACAAAATCATTATGAAAAAGAGACTGCTCAAGGAGAGAGGCTTTGTCAATCATGGATTGAGTAATCTAAGTTCACAGATTGAGAAAATCATTGCACAGAGACGTACCGCTGCAGTTGTTGTACGAGTGGTAAAGGAATTCTACGCTAATTTATATGGAATTACCAAAGGAGTCATCTTCGTTCGAGGTAAGGTTGTACCATTTACTCCGACTCGAATTAATGAATTGTATATGATATAAAACATTCCAATCTGTCATTATACAAATTTTATCAAGGTGTCTATAATTTTCTGATGGATGAAAATGATAATTGGGAAATTAGAGATGAGGGATACGTTAGTTTCTCTACTGTTAGTTTTTTGGCTTCACTAATTAATCATCCAATATTAAAAAAATGGCATTTCTTCATCTCTGCAAAATTACTCCCTACCCTGAAGATTAGTAGAGTTACAAAAAAAGTGCAAATTAAAACTTTTGCATTCAAATGGAAAGGCCCATTGATGTGGGATTGATTATTTTCAAATCTATTATATGTATTATTATGAATGGGCAAATATATGGATTGGGGCATCCTATCACCATTTTTTTACTTTGCAGTCAATCTCAAGTGCCATATGAAAGTTAGGAGAAAGTATTAGCCCATGATTCCTATTGATGATAGTTATATTAGGACTTGAAATGAAGCATTAGATGTTATTTTGGATTATTCATTACATACATCAACACCATTAATGCCTCAAATAGTTGGAAGTTCAATAACTTTAGCGAAGAAAATGAATAAAATAGAAAAAAAAGAACTTCAGAGTATTATGAATGCAAAAGGAAATCTCAACTACCTTTTTGATCGCCTATATTGGAGGATGAAGGAGAACTTTGATCATACTAGAACAATTGAAGCATGATTGGTGCAGATGTTCAAGCAAAATTGATTGATCAATGAAAATTTGACTGATCAATTCCCGTACAGACCCTTCTACAAATTGTATGTCCATTACCAAACTATGAGAGATATTAGAGGAGGAGAAAGTACTGAAGATGAAGCAGAATAATTGAAGAAGTTAGACTCTCTACTACTTTAAAGTAATTATGTATTTAATGTGATTATGTGGATTTGATTTACTTTACTTTACTTTGTTTTAGAACTCTATTCAATTTGATTATATGTATAGTTTTATGTTAGTGTTCTAGTGTTGTGGCTTGATTTCGACGCTGATTTCTAATTTAGTTTGCTTTATGGATGAGAAAGTGTGATTAGAAAAATGTATTTGTAAAAAATGTATTTGTAAAAAATGTATTTTCATATATAAAAGTTAGTTTGGTGTTGTTTGTGAAAATATTTTTTTTTGTGAATTATTTTCAAATGAAAATTAGTATTTGAAAAGACTAAATAGAATTTGAAGTAAATTGAAAGAAAATTGAAATTTGCAAAAAATAGAAAAATTAACTTTTTTGGTCACTAGAGTCGATGGCACCGATAGTGCCCTCGACCGAAAACCATCCAAACCCATTAAAATTCGTGATTTGCACTGTAAAAATGCCATTTTTACCTTTTAGTCACCTTCGACCTCTGGTTTTTACACCTAGGGCTTGCTATTGCTCGGATTTGAAGTGATTTTAAGGCAAACAAAGCTTGGATTTCATCTTCTCTAGATAAGAGCTACACTTTGAACTCAAAATTTTTTATTTTCTGCAAGGATTTATCTTACATTGCCGAGATACAAAATTTGAAATTTTTTTAGAAGATTTAGAGAAAATCCTTTGGTGAAGAACTCTTACTTAGTAAATTTAAGTTTAAGACATTCCACATTCTGATTTTTGGAATTTTTGGGAATTTATTTTGGATTTTATCAAATTTTGGTAGATTACCATGGCACCAAGATATAGCAAAGTAAAGAGAAAGGTGGATTTTGATGATCAAAACTTTTTCAATTACAAGGCCAACATTTATTTCAATAGTCTACTTACAACTAAAAAAGTAATTTTGGATCGAGGATTTAAAAATTTGGGTGGAGAAGTCGAAAGAATAATCAATGCTCGACCGTGGGAGAATTTTTGTTACTTTATTGTCGAGGCTATTATTGGTATAGTGATGGAGTTCTATGCTAATTTTAAGGAGACTTCTGAAGACTACGTGTTTGTTCGTGGGAAAATGATGGAGTTTACTCCAAGGAAAATTAACTAATTTTATCAGTTAGAGGATGTGTATAGCTACCAGTACAAATCATTTCTTTTCTACAAATGAGGCTTTAGATGAAGCTATTTCTTTTCTTACTGATGGAAGAAGAGCTTGGAAGGTGAAGAATGGTGTTAAGGTAAACTTTCCTCTTTTGATTTTAAATGTAGTATGTAAGGCCTGACACTACTTTATTTCTGGTAGAATGATACCAACAAATCATCATAGTAAGGTTACAAAGGATAGAGCCATCTTGAACTTCTGTATCCAACAGATGAGAAGGATAGATGTAGGCTCTATTATTTATAGGAAAACTTCATCTATTGCTTTAGGAGAGACTACTGGTGGTTTAACACACCTTGCCTAGATCTTCACATTATGTGAACAGGCAGGAGTTGATTTTAGGATGGATGAGGAGAGTATTGAACCTCAAAAACCTATTGAACCTGCCAATATAAAGACTTATGAATCTCATGTTGGATGGAAATCTGGAAGTAAGACCAGGGATATTCCTGCTACTTCAAGTACTACTTCTAGTACCCGTACTATCCAGAAACTTATGGAGCAGATGATGATCCAACAGGGAGATATCTTGAGAATAGAAAGTAGAATGGAAAATATGGAGGCTAGAAATGTACACAATGATAATTTTTCCAGACAAAAGTTCAAATATGATGCTGCTTATGATGATGTGATGGTAAAATACATGAGGGGTGATCACTCAGTTTAGTTTCCTACTCACCCTGTTTTTACCCCATATCAACAACAAAATTTGGATGTGGAACAAGAAGAAGAAGAAGATGATGTTCGGTGATTTTTTAGTTAGATTTTTGTTTAGTTTATGTTTTGTTGTACTTTATTGTTGAGACTATTTTTTTAGAGTGTAACGCTTTATTTTAAATGTTATGTTGAATTATGAACTGTAGATTTGCGAGACTGTTTCTACATTGGGAACAATTTTAGTATTATTGTTAATTTTTAGTACTTTATTGAAAGTAATTGTAGGTAACTCTTTGTCAACAAATTTTTGTATGTATTATGTGTTATTTAATGTTTTAAGTCTTGTAGCTTTTCATATTAGCAATTCTGAAAGTGAACAAAGTTATAAAGTGAAATCATTAAAGGCTATCTAGATATAGAAATCCTCACTAAGGACTATCATGAAAAATCATAAACTAATATGAATTTATAAAGTGAAAAAAGTTCAAAATCATTAAAGGCTATCTAGATATAGAAATCCTCACTTGAAAAAGAAAAAGAAAAAGAAAATAAAGGATTGAAAAGATCCTAAAAGAAAATAAAAATAAAAGAAAAAAGAAGGAGAAAGAAAAAGAAAAAGACAAATAATTAATATTGGTTTCACTTGAATAAACTTAAGAAAGGAGTTTTATTACATTTTATAAACTTATATTGGAGTATTAGTAGCATTGCTAGTAAGTCTTCATGACGTTCATTTTCATATGGATATTCTAAATGCCCTTAATATGACAAATTACAATTCTTATTGAAATAAATAGAGATTCAACTGAGTATTCTTAGACTTAGAATTTGAATTTAAGTTATTAAAGGGTTTTTCTTAAATTTTGATATTTTATTTATTAAACTAGAGTGTAAAAGTTATAAGTAAATCTCTATCGTAAGTCATATTCTTTTATGTAATAAAAGTCTCACTTGAGGAAAAGTAACATTTAAGTTTGGGGGATTTTAGTACACCAAAATAAAATACTATTTTAGATACATTATTTATGCTTAATTTTTGTGATATTGCACTTTTAAAAAGGATATTTTTATGTTTTTGGTGCAGGTATATCATTTTTAAGCATTTGGAGCAAAAATTGACAAAAATGATAAAATTTGGAGTCAAAATAGTCAATTTTGGGATTCTGGGACTTGATGTGCCAAAGTCCAGAGAGCTGGCGCATGATGCGCCAGAGATAATTTTTTGAAAATTAAGGTGGTTCGAGACAAATTTTGTGTGAATTTTCAAAGGGGCACTTAGAATGATTTTGTTTTCTACGGTTTTAAATGTTAACAATTTGTGATGATTTGAACTTCGATCTTCATTTATTTTTCGATCTGGCCAATTGAAATGTTAAAACTTGTAGAGAGGCATATGTTCTGAAAAGGGATATGATTTCTACAATATAGGGAGAATCACATTTGATTTCATAGGAGAGTATGTAATCCATGGGATTAGGTGCAATTAAATAGGGAAATATACTATGTTGATCGCAGAATTAGAGATTTTAAGTTGACAGATTAAAATCCTCAATTTGTTCCAGTTGAATGGAAACTAATGCAAGATTGTTAGCCCTCAAGCAAGGGAGAAGTGGGAGCTCCGGAGTGAGATTTGGTATCCTCCCAGCCTAACCACAGAATTAGGGACCAAACTCTGGATTAGTCAATATTTTTTATAACACTCGTAAGAGGGTAAAGAATAGGATTGCTCTTATTTCGCACAAAACTTTTTATATATATATTTTTTAAAATGATTTCAATTTCCTCACAATCCATATACTCATTGTAAAGGGGAAGGATGCTTTCTTAAATTTGAACTCTCCGTCAAAACAAAAACTTTGTTTAGTTTTGGTAATTTTACTTTTGAAAGTTAGTTCTTAATTTTTTAACTTTATTTTTCAACTGCATTTTATATAGTACTCACTTTAGTAGTTAATATTCAAACTATGCACTTTACTTTTATTTTTGTAGTTTTTAAATTATAAAATAATTTCAAAAACTTATTTAAAAGATTTTCCAACTTCCCTGTAGGATCGATATCTAGGACTCAATTAGAGCCCTTTATTACTTGAGCAATATGTATAATTACGTTGATTTAAATGAATATTTAAAAATTTTAAATCAGTTTTAAAAGATAAACTATTTTCATAAAAGGTAATTTTTTTTGGGATGATATTACATATTTTTTATATATCTATCGTGTGTAATTTTGTAATATTGAAATATATTTACAAAATTTACACTCTAAATCTACCGGCATCAGTCATCCTTTTGTTTATTATTAACACTTAAGTCATCCACATAGCACTCGATCTAATTGTGGTTAAGTTCATCAAAAATTTGTGTCATAGCTAGTTGTTATGCGGCACCAACATTTCTCCATTCAAATGACATTACTTTGTAGCAGTATATTCTGATGGGGGTTCTAGAAGCTATATTTTACTCATCATCTTGAGACATTTTGATTGTGATGTAACCTGGTGATCGATCCATAAAGGAGAATATTGCATGTGTAGATGCAATGTCTGCCATTAACTCTGGAATTGGTTGGGTAAATTCATCTTTTGGACAAGCATTTTTTAGATCTCGGAAATCTACACAGACCCAGAATTGACCATTTTTTCCTTTTTCACTAGCACTACATTAGCCAGCCTTGTTGGGTATTTTGTTCTTAAATAAAGTCAACATCAACCAATTTCTTCACCTTGGCAATGACTTGTTGTTCGATTTCACACGCATCCTTCTTGGAGCTTGTTTAATAGAGATTGCAGTTTGGTTTATCTCGAGTTTATGAACTGCAACTTCTAGAACAAGTCCGTGTAATTTTTCATAACTCAAACCATTGAAGTCTTTATATTCTTTTAACAATTGGATTATTTCTTTTGCATGGACATTGTTGAGGAATGAACTAAGAAAAGTTAGTCTTGAATCTTATTCGGTCAATAAGTTCATTTCTTTCAGTTCATCTACTGTTGATTTAATTTCTTCTTCAAATTTTGGCGGTGCATCGTTAATTAAAAGATCAGATATTTTCTCAGAACCATATTTTTTTTGTGACAACTAGTTAAAAGTTGATATCATCTAAAGGTTCTAGTAGTGGAGAAAGTGTGATTTTCTTATCATCTAAAGTTCAGAGGAGAAAGTGTGATTTTTCAAAATTTAATTTATCTATATAATTATTTTTAATGCAAAAATAGGATTTTTCAAAGAAAATTCCTAACTTGACCAAGGTAAATCCTAATCCTTTGAAATTTTTATTAGAGGTAGGCTTAGACTAGAGAAACATTTGCAACAAATTTCATGATTTTTTGAATTTTATTTTAATTTTAAAATTATTTTAATTTATCGAGTGTTTATTAATTATAAAATATCTTAAATGTGGAAAATTGAGTTTTATACTTTTATTAAATCTCTCTCATGTCAGAGGACATAGGGAAACAAATTTCTCATTTTTCTGATTTTTCTTTGAATTATTGGAATTATTTTAGTAAAAAATCATTTTTAGCCTTTAAAATATATTTTAAGCTTCATATTCAATATCTTTATTTATAAAATCATGAAAACTATCCGAATTATTCATAAGTGCTTAGGAAGTAATTCAAAACATTTCCATGATATTTATTATTTTTGTGATTTTTTTGGATTTTTTATTATTTAAATATTTAAAATAGGCTAAAAATGATGTTTTTATTTTTACATTAAATTTTTTTTTATAAAATTCCTCTTATCACAGAGAACTCTAAAAACCAAGTTTTATAATTTTTTAAGTTTTATTTTGATTTTTCTGAAGTTATATTTTTATTATTAAAAATGATTTTAGTGCCAAAAATGTTAATTAACTTGAAAAATTAAGTTCAGTTATCAAATGAACTTAAAACATGAACTCCAAATGTTTTAAGATTTTTATGGGGAGTTCTCTGAAGTTTATATTTTAGTCAAGAGCAAAAATTAAGTCATTTAGAAGTCTATTTACCCAAAATTAGTTTTCTTTGTATTTTAGGGTTGGTAAAGATTAAGTGTATTCTGAATGACTTAACTCATGAAATTATTTCAAAAGGATCCTCTAGTCATGGGGAACCTTCCAAAATTTTCTTGGAATTTTCTAAGAAACATGCTAATTATCATGATTAATTTATGCAAATAATAGACATAAACTTAAAAAATATGGATCTTTGTTTAGGGACCTCCTCTGACTTTGGAAAAATCAAAGGATGTTCCCTAAGATAGAGGCAACAACATGCTAAAAATTCAAGATATGGTGATATTCCTACATGCATGAAGAATCAAAACATTCAAATCAATGTTTAATTAATTAAAAATAAAATATGCATCAAATGGACTCTAAATCATTTCCACATTATTTTCCTCTGTTCACTGAGTAAGTGAGTATTTTTATTTTATTTTTATCATTTTTCTATACCAAGGTATGAATTTTTAAATATAGGGCTTTTTATTTAATAAGAAAATCCCTATTTTTCTATTTAAACGCGTGGCACCGACATTATCTTAGGTAGCTCCGAAGGTACGCGTGGCATCTGACAAAAACTTTATATATGCTTAAAAGTACAAGAATTTGATACTTCTTGTGGAAGATTTAAATCTCCGACAACGGCGCCAAAAACTTGACAACGGTTATATATATGATAATGATATGTATAAAATATTCAATAATTGCAAAGTCACTCTTATCAACGCAAGTATACGTATCGTATCGCTTAAGTAATGTAGGGCTCTAATGGAGTCCTCATTATCATTCTCACAGAGAGTAATATTAGCAACTACGAACTAAGATTTAAAAAATCAATACTTAATCAACTAATCCTATGTTTCATTACTGAATCTATGGCTAGGCTGGGAGGGTACCGGCTCTCACCTCAGAGCTCCCATCTTCCCCC
>NW_018221717.1:12623-14041 GCF_001263595.1 Phalaenopsis equestris
AAAACTCAACATATTTTAACAAATCAATTGACTAGATTGAAAGTAAATTAAGATTGAAGTGAAAATATCATCAAAACTTCTTTAACATTCTCATGGCACAACCAATTTAAATCACCATTTCACCAAATTTTAAGACTAGGAGAAAGACAAAGAAAACTACTCAGAACTCATGGAGAAGATGCGACAAAACTTGGAATTTATATATAAAAGCAAAGTCATACTAACTTTAATAAGTAAATACCACTTATCTCTAATTCCTTCCCAAGCAAACTCTTTGAAGATCCTCTGAATCTCTTCCTTTCTTTACAACACACAGAATTCTCATTCGAAGCGGCAAGGAGGAAGAAATCTCTCACTTTCCTTCCACTCTTACAATCTCTCGAAGAATTCCTAAAAATACTAACCTTAAATTACACTCTTTACACTCTAATGGACACACGTAGACACCCCCCTCTTGGCCTCTAAATAGTTTCTTTTAAAGTTGTAGAAGAGTTTTCAAGAGTTGCCTAAGCGTCCCTTCAAAAATCATCCACAGTCAATGCATCTGTTAAGAGAACTGACGTGCTCCCCGTTGACGTCCTCGATGGCGTCGTCAGCGGCCTTCTAAAATATTTAATTCTGGACTCTCAGGAAAAAACCGTCGTTGGCGCCGTAGAGCTCTCCGTTGGCGCCCAAGATCAAATCATCATATTTTGGGCTTTTTTGCTCCAAATTTGCTCTTATTTGCATCTTTTTTCTCCAATGACCATAATTCAACATACCTACAACAAAACATCAAAAATACCTTTCTTTAAAGTGTAATATCATCAAAATCAGTGTAAAATAGGTGTGAAAATCTCAACATATTTTCCTTTGGTCAAAATCCCCCAAACTTAACTATTAGTTGTCCTCAAGTAATTTTAGTACTACATAAAAGTTATGATCTACTATGGTAAAGTTTTAATTCAGAAAAACTATAAGTTTAATTTAAGTAAATACCATAGTGAGATTTTCAGAAAAATTTAAGTAATTAAATTAATTTTGTAGGTACAAGACTATCTAGTCATCAAGCTTAATAGTTCTATTTTTCTATTCATTTTAAGAATCACTATATGTTGTAATATCAAGTCGCTTAAAATATTCAAATGATAGGAACTTCATGAGAACACTACTAGTAAAGATACTATTTCTTAAATATAAGTTCAGGAATGTATTTGGTTTTCCCTTCAGGTAGGTCCAAGTGAAGCCAATTTTTGATTAGGCATCTCCTCAAGCTTCTCCTCATTTATATATTTTTTTCCTTTCATTTGGTTTTCTTTCAATCCTATATATTTTTCTTTTCTTTTCAGGGATTGTTGTCAATCCTTTCTTTTTCTTTATCAAGTGAAGATTACTATATTTGGATAGCCTTTAATTTTGAACTTCACTTTTCTTTCCCT
>NW_018221717.1:14263-23556 GCF_001263595.1 Phalaenopsis equestris
CCTGTCACCCTGCAGTAGAAACTGAAGGCTATGGGGAGGGGAGACAGCAACAGATAGCTCTTGTAAATTGTACCCTTGTCTGGCAAGCCAATTGGCTGGCTGGTTGCCCTCTCTAAAGATAAAAGTGTACTGTACATTTATCAGTGATGAAATTTCTCTAATCTTTTTGGTCCAATAGATAAGGTGCCAGGGTATAAGATCCTCTTCCCTCAATATCTTGATAACAGCAGTAGAATCTACTTCAACCCATAAGTTTGTCTAGCTAGCCATTTTGGCAATTTTCAAAGCCCAATAAACAACCATTAGTTCAGTTTCAACAACATCAGTAGCCGCAAAGGGGATGTGGAAGTATAATAGACATTGCTCAAGGTGATTTCTGTAGACACCCCCAACACCTGCACCTGTCTTATTGAAGCTTCCACCAGTATTTACCTTTACTGATTGATGATCAGGAGGGTTCCAAAAAAACCTATGAACATATTTCTTGTCAGGTTGTCCCAAAGAGTAAGACTTGGAGATGTTGGAAAATCTTTTGTATTCAATCATCTTATTAAGGTAAGAAATGCTGTTTCTGACAACCCTCTCAGTTTTTGGTCTGCCTTCTTCAAACTTAACCTTGTTTCTTTCCATCCAAGTGACCCATGCAACAATAAGAGGTATTGAAGCATAGTTCCAATTGTTCCAAGACTGCCAGTAAGTGGTGATGTTATCCCAAGTATATATATTTCATTTGGATTGCTTTCAATCCTAAATATTTTTCTTTTCTTTTCAAGGATTGTTATCAATCCTTTCATTTTCTTTTTCAAGTGAAGATTACTATATCTGGATAGCCTTTAATAATTTTAAACTTCACTTTTCCTTTCCTTAAATTTGAAACTCAAAGCATTCCTTTACCCTATAAGTATTTCATTGCTTTTACATCATTGAGCCCTAATCTTTTTCTTCTCAAATAAATTTCTAAGATTCTTAATATTTCAAAATATAGTTTTCTTTACCTTAAATAGTTAACTATATCTTATTCACTTATACTAAATATCTTAATCTACAAAATTAATTTTCCTTTCAAAAATTTTCCTTTAAATCTACCATAATATTTAAATATCTACAAAATTTAGTTATCTGAATTAAATTCACTACAAAAAATCATATTAATAATTTTTGAAAATACTCAAATTGAGAACATATAATAGTTAATCTTTTTCTTCCCTTCCCTAACTTAAATTTTTTAATATGGAATGATACAGGTGGAAAGAAAAATTTTAAATATAAATCATACCTCAGTACATTAGGCATTTTCATCATTCTGATTTTTTTTTGCAGTCCTTTCTTAAAATTTTTACTTTAATTGGTCTGTAATATTAGGAGTTTTATATACATATAAATCATTAGAGAATTTGTCGGGTAATGAAATTTTGAAATAAGTACAAAACTAAACATTATACAAACACAATATTTCACTAACACATCACAATACTAAATAAAAACAATTACAAATACATTAAAATTCAAATATAAAAATCACAACACATTACAATTTAATAAAGTACTAATCAAAGTCTATTATAACTACACATGAAAATTTCAAACTACAACACTAAACAATTATAACAATAACAAAAAATTATCTAACTGCAAACATAAAATAAAATATAGAATAAAATGAAAGTACAAACAAACATACATCTATCTCTATCTCAAAATCACAAAACAAAAGTACATCAATCACTATCATATATCAAAATCCCATACTATACCCTCATCTCCCTGGTCAGCAGGTGGATTGGGCTGATACTGAGTATAACGGGGGCATTCAGGAAAAGTAACATCAGACTCACCTCTATAGTGTCAGGCCCGAGCTTCGTAGTAAGCCATCTCAAAGTCAGAATGACTCTGTAGGTACTCACTGTCATAATCATGTCTACGTTCTAATCCCCAAATTCTTTCATTTATTTTCTCTATACTCTTCTGCTACAAGGTTAACTCATTCATTAAATCATAAAGATTAGGGGAACCAGAGGAAGGAAGGTCATAACTAGTAGAGGGGATATCTCTACTAGTACAAAATTCTTTACTTCTACTCCTCTCCATCCTTCATGGGATTCATAAATCTTTAAATTAGCTTTACTAATGGGTTTCCTAGGGTAAACCCATTCTTCATCATCTCCAGCTTCAACTCCAGAAAGTTGGCAAAGTGCATAAATGAGGCCAAGATGTCCTAGACCTCCACTTGATTCACACCTTTCCGTGGTCAACTCTATTGAATTAAATAGCCAAAGTTTCGGGAAAAATTAGAAGTCGGCGGTGTCGATGGCGCCGTCGGCAAGATTCTCAAAATTTGTTCAATTCCAAGATTTTTGTGATTTTGATCAATTTCAAGCCTCTTCAACATCCGTTCAATCGTTCTAGACATAAGTTTTAAGTGATTAAATGATGTACTAACACATATAAACATTCACAACACTAACATTGCAATTATATATAAAATCAAAGGGTTACACTACACGTTACACAACACACATAAGTTTGGTATTTTCTCAACCTTAATACATTAATTAAGCATCACAATCCAATCCACAACACTCTAAATGCTGAAAACAAGCATTTTATGCTCAATCTCAACTATACTGAGATATAAAAGAAATATTTGATATTAAAGCAAACACATAAGTTCAAATCAAATCACACAATAGACATACGGGTAGCAAGGTAAATCTACTACTCCT
The DNA here is from genome assembly GCF_001263595.1 of Phalaenopsis equestris. Lineage (NCBI taxonomy): Eukaryota > Viridiplantae > Streptophyta > Magnoliopsida > Asparagales > Orchidaceae > Phalaenopsis > Phalaenopsis equestris. The sequence goes on from NW_018221717.1 coordinate 16,987, forward strand.
CCTATTCAGTGTTTGTTTCTCCTCTGATATCGCCCATCAATTGAACATGAACGGAGAGGTTACAGAAGGGTCGGTATGGGAATTCTTCAGTAGATTCCTCTTCTATTAATCTCATCTTTCTCATCAATTGTATCAAACTTCCTTCGATATGTCCAGAGTGATCAAATGCTCTTTCATCCTCCAGTCTAGATGACCAAATATTTCAGAGATATTATTAATTGTATTCATAATGTTTTGTACCTCTTTCTCCAGTTTCTTGATTCTGCACAGGATCACTAGTGTCTTGTCCAGAATTAGAGGCTGAATAGGTAGTGAATTCTGAGATAATTGATCCACAATAATAGTCATATCATTCTCATCTTCATTGGATAGGAACTTCTCTGTTAGGTCTAAAGGTTTCCAAGGTAGAAGTACCTTTTCCCAATTCTCATAGGATACTTGGAACTGACTGCAGAGTAAGAAAATTATTGAAGGATGTCCAATCCCTTAAGTTGATCCATGAACGATCAGGCCCAAAAAATACTTCACAATTATCGATCCAATATCAATCTATAGTCCCATTTGAATACAGTAATTCAGAATAGCACTTTCTTTAGTAACTTTACCGATCCTCATTGTCAGTAATAGTTTTGTAGAAATGAAGAAGTGTCTGTGTTTAGAAACAAGTTTTAGAATTATAGCAGAGAAACTAACATACCCATTTTCTCTCATTTCTCAGTCTTCAGTCTCATCTGTCAAAAATTGGTAGATCTCATTCATCAGATTTCTTGTCGGGACGAAGTTGGAATAATGGTAGATAGGAACATTCTCGATCATATATAACTCATTAATCCATGCAGGAGTAAAATTTATCCATCTGCCTCATACATAGATGACTCCCTGGTTGATTGCATGCAAATTAGCATAAAACTCCTTCACCACAGGAACAACTACGGGTAAAACAACACTTCCCATCATCGTCGCACAATCATCTCTTCAGTTACTGTCGAAGGATTGTTCAATCCTCGATTCATGAATCCTTTTTCTTTGATTAATCTCCTCTTTGTCAGCACTTTGATGAAGATTCGTTGCGCCTTGGGACTAATAAACTTTCTTCGGTTGAACACTCAAAATCTAGGGTTTTCAGTGGAATTGGAAGCCATAGGGATAAATTTAGTGGAGTTTCAATTTTTTTTGGGGTAATATGAATTTATGAACCGACTTTAGAAGTTTATATGGAGTAAATCTCGCCTAAAACTGCCAAAAACTGACATTTCAAACTCCAAAAACCGTCATCTCGCCATTCTCGTCGCTGGCTGCGTCAATGGTGTTGTCGGCAAGCCTTGAGAATTAGTTGTCTAGACTTTCAGTAAAAACCTACCGTCAATGGCGTCAAGCCCGCCGTTGGCGCCCAAGGCAAAAATTTCACAATTTCGCTCTAGTCAAAATACGTTCTAATTTTCTCTATGGATCTAAATTTTATGATGATTCAAGGGTAAATACGAGTAGTAGGGTTCAATACTATCACAAAATAATGATAATTTCAAACAAAAACACTATAATCATAATAAAAATAAAGATAACTATGGGTTGCTTCCCATAAAGCGTTTGATTTAACGTCGTCGGCCCGACCTATTCATATATTATTCAGGTTGATTGACCATTAAAACCTCTCTAAAATTTGCTCTTTTACACTCAAAAGATTGCTTTAATTTGTGTCCATTTACTTTAAATCTATTCTCACTCTTTTGGTCTTCAATTTCAACAGATCTGTAAGTATAAACTCGAGTCACAGTAAAAGATCCTACTAACCAACGAGACTTCAAATTCCCAGGGAATAACTTCAACCTTGTATTATAAAGCAAAACTTCTTGTCCTGGTTCAAAACTCTTCTGGTTAATCTTCCGTATTCCGATCATGTCATAACTTTTGTTTCTACTTTCAAATTCTGTCGTTATCATAAGATTCATTTCTTATTTCTTCCAATTCATTCATTTGTAACCATCTCTTCTTACCAGCATATTTTAAATTATAATTGAATTCTTTAATCGCCCAATATGCTTTCATTTATAAGCTGTCTTGTAAGCCTATAATACAATATCCATTCTAGTAGACCAATCTACTCAGTTTTCTCCAGTATTTGTTTAATCTCCGTATTAGAAACTTCAGCTAACTCACTGGTCTGAGAGTGATAGAAAGTAGAGATTTTATGAATAACATTAAACTTTTCTGCCAATCTCTCAATGTATTTATTCCTGAAATGAGATCCTCCTTCAGCGATAATCACTCTTGGCATTTTGTATCTAGTGAAAATTTTTTTCATTAAAAATAGTCAAACACTTTTAGCATCACAACGAGGTAAAGATTGTGTTTCAAACCACTTAAAAATGTAGTTTACCACAACAAATATGTATAAGTTCCCAGATGAATGAATAAATGGTCCCATGAAATCCAATCCCCGAACATCAAAGATCTCAACTTCTAACATGAAATTCAGAGGCATTGTATGAAATTTAGAGCATTTCATTTCTTCTAGATATAGTGCCTACTCATTGGCATCGATCACAAGTTTTTATGTATCTATAAATATCTCTAAAGAGAGTAAGCTAATAGAATCGAGCTTGTAAAATTTTATAAGTAGTTTTATCAGTTTCAAAATATCCTCCAAATTCAGAATCATGACATTTCTGAATAATTAGTTCAGTTTCTTCATAAGGTACACATTTTCTCATAATAAGATCCTTACATTGATTATATAAATAAGGCTCATCCCAAAAATATGCTTTCGCATCCTGAATGAATTTTTTTTATTGTTCCATTGTCAACATAGGTGGAAAAATATCACTTACAATATAATTAACAATATCAATATACCATGACATGTGCTATTCATTAATATTATAGAGTTGTTCATCAGGGAAACTGTCTGTAATTTCATTGTCAGTGTCAGACCAATTAAATAAGATCTAAATTTTTCAAAACCATACACAATAGCCAGTAACTCTTTTTCAGTAAGAGTGTAGCTAATTTGACCATCTTTAAGAGTTTTACTAGCATAGTATATAACTTTAAAAATCTTATCATACCTTTGTCCAATAACAGCTCCAATAGCATAATCACTACCATCGTAGATCAGTTCGAATGGTTTCTCCCAGTTAGATGAGACAATTATAGGGGCTGTGATTAGCTTTTCTTTTAATAACTCAAAGGCATTTAAGCAATCTTCAGTAAACTCAAATTTCTTGTCCTTTTTTAAAAGTTGGTATAAAGGTTTGGTAATTTTTTAAAAATATTTAATATAATGCCTGTAAAAACCAACATGTCCAAGAAAACTTCTAACCCCTCTTACATTAGTAGGAGGTGTTAATTTAGATATAACTTGAATTTTAGCAGGGTCTACTTCCATACCATTTTCTAAGATTTTATGCCCTAACACAATTCCTCTTGCAACCATAAATTTACATTTCTCCTAATTTAGAACTAAATTAGTTCTTCGCATAACTCCAAAAATTTTTCAAGATAATTTAAGCATGAGTCAAAAGATGTTTCAAGTACAAAGAAATCATCCATAAACACTTTTATTCCATCATCAATTAACTTACTAAATATAAACATCATACCTCTCTAAAATGTTATGGGTGCATTACATAATCCGAAAGGCATTCTTCGAAAAGCAAAAGTTCTAAAAGGACTAGTAAATGGTGTCTTTTCTTGATACTCAGGAGCAATAGGAATTTGATGGTAGTCGGTATATCCATCTAAAAAAAAAAAAAATTTTGTTCTAAAAATTGTAAAGGAAAGTGATCTTTCCCAGTGGCAGTGTTTAATTTTCTTTTATCAATTCAAAAAAGTAACTCGTCTGATAGGCATTAATTCATTATTCTCTTGTGCTTTAGCAGTCACCCCTCCTTTCTTAGGAACACAATGAATCGGACTTACCCAAGCACAGTCTGAAATAGGATATATAATTCTAGTGTCCAACCATTTCAAAATTTCCTTCTTGCCTACTTCTTTCATCATTAGGTTTAATCTCCTTTGTGGATCAACTCTTAGTTTATATTGTTCATCCAATATAATTATGTGCATGCAGATCAAAGGACTGATCGCTTTAATATCAGCTAAGGTCCAACCAAAAGCTTTCTTATATCCTTTTAGTGTATCCAAAAGTCTTTGCTCTTGTAAATCATTTAACTCTAAAGATATAATAACAGGTAATGTAGATGAGTTTCCCATAAAAATAGTGGTGATTAGTTTCCCAGAAAAACATACTACAAGTGGTTGGGCAATCTTTTCAACTCAAGTTCAGGTGATTTTATAATTGACGGAACTAGATTCTTATCCGTATTTCATGTAATATCCAGCATCTCAAATCTTTCCTAAACATAATCTTATTCTTCATTTTCTATTTCGTTCAAAATAACTTCATCTTTGTCTTCAAAATCTTCTCTCTCTTCAAAATATTCTTTAAAATGCTCGTTTAATAGATGTTCATTAATTTCCATGCCAAAAAATTCATTATCTCTTTCAACGGCAGGGTATTTCATAGATTTTACAATGTTAAAAGTCACTTCTTGATCGTTAACTCTCGTAGATAATTCTCCCTTTTGAACATCTATCATAGCTTTTCCAGTATCTAAAAAAGTTCTCCTTAAAATTATAGGTATTTCTTTATTTTCCTCCATATCTAATACATTAAAATCCCTAGGAAAGATAAATTTATCAACTTTTACTAACACATCTTCTATAACTCCCTTAGGAAACGTAACTGAACGACCCGTTAACTGAAGAGTTACAGAAGTAGGTGACACTTCTCCTAATTCTAATCTCTTGAAATTTGATAGAGGCATAAGATTAATGTTGGCTCCCAAATTACATAAATCTCTTCCATAAAATCTTTCACCGATAGTACACGGTATAGTGAAACAACCTAGATCTTTTAATTTTTTAGGACGCTTTTTCTGAATAAATGCACTACACTCTTTGCTTAGTGCAACAGTCTCATTATCAGTGAACTTCCTTTTCTTGTAAAAAATATCTTTCATAAACTTCACATAATTGGGCATTTGCTCTAAAGCTTCTAGAAAGGAATATTTACCTTTAATTTCTTAAGAATTTCTATAAACTTGGAAAAATGTTTATTCTTTTTGTGTTGCTTCAATCTTTGAGAAAATGGTGGTGGTGGTTTCTTTACAGTAATTTTCATTGGTGTAAGTGGATACTCTAAATGTGGGTATTCATGATCCTTTTCTTTTTCTATATCCACTTTCTCTTTTTTAGTTTCCATTCCTTTCTGAACTCTTATTTCCAATTCTTTTCCACTTCATAACTATATCGCTTTTATTTGTTCTTTTCCTTGATCTTTAGGATTTAGTTCCATAGTACTAGGAAAATTTCTCAATGTTCGGTTACTAAGTGCAGTAGCGATATGCCCCAATTGGTTTTCAATATTCTTATATAGCAGTTCCTTGATTTTGTAACTGATTTCCATGAATTTGTAATTGATTTCCTTGATTCTACAATTATTGACCCATTTTTAGCATGAGCTCTTCCATAAACAACTTCTCTTCCTTAAATTGAGTGTTACTGTTAAGTCCTAGAGGATAAGAAGGTCTATAATTAACATTTCCTTGGTTGGATGAATTTTTCAATGGGTTTACTAGGTTGTTTGCCCATTGCTGATTTGTAGAAGATTTATTATACCAATTAAAGTTAGGATGACTCTTCCAACTTGGTTTATAATAGTTCGAATAAGGATTGTTGGGTCTATTGTTAATAGCATTTAAAGTCTCATAAGAAGGTTGAACATAAAAAAATTGCCCAGATAAATTCTCTTCCATCATAGTAGGTGGTGGAGAATAATTCATTCCATAATGATCTAATTTCCTTGATATTGTAGCAATCTGCGAAGCTAACATAGATATTGCATTAGATTCATAAGGATTTACCCTTTCATAGGGCCATTGATAATTATTGGTACCCATCTCTTGTATTAACAGACAAGCCTCATCAAAAAATTTTGACATTAAAGAACCACAAGCCACAGCATAATCGATCTAAGGAATCCCACTAATCCATTGTAAAAAGTTTGAATTATCAGCCAAACTTGTAACAAATGATGTGGGCACTTCCTAAGAAGATCTTCAAATCTCTCCCAAGCTTCATAGTTTGACTCTCCATCAATCTGACAAAATGATATTATGTCATTTCTAACTTTATCAGTTTTGGATGGAGCAAAATATTTGGATAGAAATTTCTATGAAAGTTTTCCCCAAGTTGTAATAGATCCAGGTGATAATGAATTTAACCACATCTTAGCTTATCTATAAATTAAAAAGGAAAAAGTCTAAGTCTAACAACATTGTTTGAAACTCTATCAAATTTAATGGTAGCACAAAGTTCTAAAAAATTAGTGAGGTGTAAACTAGGATCTTCATTTGGTGTACCTCCAAATTGATTATTTTGTGCCATTTGGATAATAGCAAGTTTGAACTCAAATGAATTAGCAGCTACATTAGGATTTTACATAAATAAGTGAATTTCATCTGCTGTAGGATTTGCATAATCTCGTAGAGGTCTAGGTTGATGTTCATT
>NW_018221717.1:23622-32341 GCF_001263595.1 Phalaenopsis equestris
AAAATAAGTTGCAATTCAAGTAAAAGTTTTCTAATAGTCCTAATTTGTCCATTACTTTAATTATGATTTTTTTTAAATCTAATTTTTACTCCCCGGCAACGGCGCCAAAAACATGACAGCAACTTTATATATGCTTAAAAATATAAGAATTTGATAGTGCTGCTAGAAGATTTAAATCCCCAGCAATGGCGAGAAAAACTTGACAGCGACTTTATATATGCTTAAAAAAACAAGAATTTCATACTGCTGCTAGAAGATTTAAATCCCTAACAACGGCGCCAAAAACATGATAGTGGTTATAGATTTGATAAAGATGTGTATAAAATATTCAATAATGGCAAAGTCACACTTACCAATGCAAATATATGTATCACTCAAGTAATACAGGCTCTAATAGAGTCCTGGATATTGATCCTATAGGGAGTAATATTAGAGGCTACGAACTAAAATTTAAAAAGATTCAATCGTAATCACAACAATATAGTTCAAATTACATATTTGTCACTAATAGGTAATTGAAATAAAAATATAATTTTAATAAACTCTTAATTAACTAATTCTACTAATAAAATTTCCAATGTGAAGTTTAATATATAAGTAAGCATCCTTCTCCTTATCAAGAAATTTAAGTGAATAGATAAATTGAATCAGTTCAAATTGTATTGTGCCAAATAGGAGCATACCTATTCTTTACCCTTTGGACCAGGCATAAAGAACATTGATTAATCCTATGCTTGGTTACTGAATCTGCAACTAGGCTGGGACGATATCAGTTCTCACTTTGGAGCTTCCACGTTCCCCTCGCTTGAGGGCTAAGATCTACACTTCAGTACCCAAACGATAGGACTGAATTGATGATTTTAGTCTCTCACTCTAAAATCTCCAATTCTGCGCTCAATAATTTTTATTTCCCTATTTATTTGCACCAAACTTTCAAGGACTTTGACCTCCCTAAATCTTGGATGTAATGTTCACTTTAGTTGTAAAATTCAACATATTTTAATAAATCAATTGCCCAGATTTAATGTAAATTAAGATTGAAGTGAAAAGATCATCACAAATTCTTTAACATTCTCATGGCACAACCAATTCAAATCACCATTTTACAAAATCTCAAGATAAGGAGAAAGACAGAGAAAACTACTCAGAACTCATGGAGAAGATATGACAAAACTTGGAATTTATATATAAAAGAAAAGTCATACAATATTCAATAAATACATACCACTTATCTTTAATTCTTCTCCAAACAAACTCCTCGAAGTTCCACTGAATCTCTTCCTTTCTTTACAGCACACAAAATTCTCCTTCAAAGCGGCAAGGAGGAAGAAATCTCTCACTTTCCTTCCACTCTTACAAACTCTCGATGAATTCCTCACAATACTAACCCAAAATTACACTCTCTACACTCTAATGGACACACGTAGACACCCCCCTCTCAGCCTCCAAATTGTTTCTTTTAAAGTTGTAGAAAGAGTTTTCAAGTGTTGCCCAAGTGTCCCTTAAAAAATCATCCACATTGATCCAAATTCAATGCAAATGTTGAGAGAACCGACGTGCTAGCCGTCCGCGGCCTCAATGGTGTCGTCGACGGCCTTCTAGAATATTTAATTCTGGACTGTCAAGAAATACCTGTTGTTGTCAAGAAAAACCTGTTGTTGGCACCATCGAGCTCGCCGTCGGAGCTCAAGATCAAATCTTCATTTTGGTCCTTTTTGCTCCAAATTCACTCCTTTTTTCATCTCTTTTCTCCAATGACCATATTTCAACATACCTGCAATAAAAAATCAAAAATACCTTTAATTAAAGTGTAATATCAGCAAAATCAGTGAAAAATAAGTATTAAAATCCCAACATATTTCCATTTGATCAGCATGCTCTAGTTGGATGCCGCCATCCATGTAGCGACTGACTCGGCCCACGGTTCATGTAAGGAACCGCTGTCCCACTCAATCTCCTTCATACATTTGATACACGCGTGATCGGATGGATCCCCATCATCGTCCCTAATAGAGTGATCTTGTGATCATCGACACTAAACCCTAAGATCTCATCCTAGACTCAACCAAATCATTTCAGGTTTGATCTTATGGACTCGTCTAAGTGAGACAAACATATCCGTACGACAATCATGAAATTAAATGAAGCCTAATCAACTAGAGAATCTAAATAAGCTTGGGAGCAAGAGGAGATTAATACCTTAGCTTTGAGAAGTGAAGCTTCGATCAGAGGTGCTCGACATGTTCGTTGGGGCCCAACGAGGCTAGGGATTAAGCCTCTGGCTGTGGTACAAAGCCTAGGTAGGAATTTGACCAAGCCAGATTTTAGGTGTTGGTCTAGAGCTATGATAGGGGCTCTTTGGAAGGTGAATTTGATGGGGCTTCTCCTTCATTCACTGTGATGAACGTGTGGGTAAGTTTAATTTGAGTTTGGTAGACTGTGGAGGTGTGTTGAGCTCTATCCTGGTTTTGAGCAGAAGTTTGAGCTCAAAATTGAGCTTCCATAGTGGGATCCACAGTGGAATTTAGTGGGGGAGGAGGATTGGCTTGAGCTGAGGAGGTCTAAGAGAAGCTCTATGAGAAGTTTGGGGGGCTCTCTCTAAGAAACTTTCAGCACACCTCTAATGGCTGTGGAGGTGAGTTTTTATAAAAATGGCTAAGGAGTGGCTTTCAGGGCCAATGTTTGGCTGTATTGTGATGCTTAGGTGGAGGGCAAAAGAACACTATCATTTGATTTGGGTGATGTGGCCTCTAGGTCTGATTTGGGCAAAGTTCAAGAGGAGGTGTCCCTCAGTTTTGGCATCTCCGGCGACTAGGTCGGAGGACCATGGCAGGGGGAGGTGGCTAAAAGCTCAGGGAACTTAGGGGAATATGTCACAGCAATTTATTGCAATGAGGTATTACTTTGGCAAAGATATCTAAAGCCTAAAAAAAATGGAAATTAAATCCCTTAATTTGAAGGACACTTGGTCCATGGCTCATCTACCTTGGGTTAAACGGTTTTTGGCTCAGTCTAATGGTCCAATTAATGGCTGTGGTGGAGTTAATTTGATGGCTTTGGGGTGGTTAGGCTACATTTAGTGCATGGGTCCAAGTGGGTGCAAATGACCAAAACATGGGTTTGGGCCAAATTGGCTATGTTAATTGGCCTAAATAAATGTTTCATTTGGTGTATATGATCATAATGAATAACTTTGGTGAAGTATGAAAGTGGTTTCGAGTTCAATTGGATGGCCAATTTGGAGGAATTTTGAAATTTGATCAATTTGGGCATATTGGGCTAGGTTTGGGTATAGGTTGGGCTAGCCTTGGGTCACGTCTTAATTTATTATTGTGAATGGTCAATAAGTGTCTCATCAAGAGTTTTCAAGATAAATTGGGTGCCAAATTTGGGGTTGTGACATTCAATTTGATGAGATTAGGTCATGTAGCCAAAATTGGTGCTTTGAGTTAAATCAAAATTGGGCTCAAATGATGGACTAATTGAGCTTGGATTTGGTATAAATTGGTCACATGGAAGGTTAATTTGAGTTTAGGATTTAAATTGGGGGAATTTGGGACAGTGAAAATTGAGACCAATTTGATAGACATTTAAGTTAGATTTGGGGAAAAATGGGTCTTTAAAAGGCAATTTGGGGGTTTTGGTCAACGATGGTCAAATTGGCAAAATTGGGTCATGTGGTAGTTGAGAAAAATGAAATTAGGAATATTTGGGAGGGTTTGGTAATTTTTGGGATTTTTTTGGAGTTTTTGGAATTTTGGGCTAAGGAGGGGTATTTTGGTAATTTGGCAAATTTTGGTGATTTTGGGTAGTTTGGGTGTTTTCAAGGTGTTTGAAATGATTTTTGAATCTATTTGGGGTCCCAAGGGTATCTAGGTAATTTAAGGGAGTTTAGGGGCAAAACAGTAGGTTGGGTATCTTGATAGAGTTGGAGTGCCAACCATCATCAATAAGTCATGGACCAATGGAAACCCCATTTTGGGTTTTCTATGTAGTGGTCTTAGCTAAATCCTAGCCTTCCTAGCCTAGGTTTAGGGGACAACCTACATAAGTCTCCCAAAAGTATCAAGGGACCAACCATGTCTTCTCATAAACTATTAAAGTAATTTAGGATTGTGAGTGATTGTGAGGGAAAATACGTACCTTAAGCCCTAGAACAACACCCAAGGTCAATCCTATGGTCCAACAGTCCTAAGGGTGACCTCCTTGAGCTCCCCAATAATGACCCCACCTACTCAGTCCCACCTACCAAGTGCTGGAGGTTAGGACCAATATGTAGATTTTGAAATTGAGTAGAGAAGAGTTTAGAATTTCTAATGATGAGGGTTCCTTTTCTAGTTTTGTAAGAATAGTTAGTAGGAAAGTCCTATGACTAGACCTTAGGCTACTAAAGCGAAAAACCTAAACCCCAACCAAAAGAGAGTGGACCCCCAATAGGTGGGATGTGCTGGGCAAGCACACCGCGCGTATTGGCATTGACCGAAGAGATCAACAAAACCAATACAGACTCCTAAGTCATCAGTCCCAAAAGGAGTGTAGAATAGAGTAACAATTTTTTCCACCAGGGAGCATCAGATACTCTCTGATAGGGAAAAATAAAGAGACTTTGTAAATAATTGTCGGGAAAACTGACGATTGAGGCGGGGACTCGACTCCAAATTCAGTGTTTAATTTTGATTTTAACATTGATAATTTTAGAGAATAGGATTGTGGGGAGGACTAAATCGAGATGGAAAGCACAGAGGCTCACATCCGTCTCAAAAGGGTAACAACAGTGTAGAAGATGGCAAGCATTAAGGACATTACACCAAAAAGAAAGGACAATAGTAGTTTGAGTTACCACTAGGGAGTTATATTCGAACTGAAATGTGACAGGGAGAATATATATTTCATGTTAGGAAGGAAAACACTGGGACTAACATCTAACCCAAGAGGTGACGAGTTTGAGTTTTCTAGTGTGTCAAGTTATGATGTCAAATCAGGTGGCCCTATGGTTGTGGTTCTTTAAATTTTATGACATGTTAAAGTTGATTAGAGTGACACCGGTTAGGATCCTACGTTTCCCTCATTCCCGCACCACTATTTTCTATTGGATTCACTTAGTCCAAATGAACTTACTAAACTCAACTTAATGAGTTCCATAATTTCATTTAGACCGTGGGAAGCCTCGTTAGCAACCGTAGGTTACCTCCTCCATAGAGACATCTTAATTTAGTTGCAATTTGTAGTTTTGTGTGATGTTTGTGATTAAGTTTTGAGTTGTTTTATATTTTGAATGTTGTGGGAGTGAATTTTATCTTGGTTGATTTTAATTTTAATTTCGGTTTTGATTTTGTGGATATCCTGATAGATTTAGTTTTCATGAAGGGTGACATCATTGTTTAGCATGTAAATTTGTGTAAGCATAAAGATATAGCATAAAAGTACAAGAAAGGCGACACTGAAAACTGTAAAAGCGTACCTGACGAGTCTTCTCGTTCCACCACCTGAAACTTAAAATGCATGTGAGGGCAGTTCATGTAGAGGCAAAAAAAGTAAGGTTTTGGTAGTTTTCCTAACCCTATGTTATAGCTTGATGGGTAATTAGGAGTTTAATTAAGGATGATGTTGTCAAGCAAAACATATTAAGTTTATTAGATCTCCGAGGTATCCAACAGATCTAGAGAGAGAAGCAGGTTTGTGCTACTCTGTCGCTGCCTAGTGGAAAATCCCCAGTTCTTTTAAACCTATTATGCTACTTAATAATACATCCTGTAAATACCCTTAGTTCTCAGTGAGCATTGATGTCTCAATTATTCCTAAAAATAGGGTAATTATCACTCGTAATTCAATTTAAGAATTATGTGGGTGAAGACCCTTAAAGAGACAAGTTTAAGAGACTTAGCCAAATTTTCACATGGGCTTGTAGTGTTTGAAGATGTTTTAACGTTCAATGATGCTTACTTTTCTAATACTTATTTAAATGAAACTTTATTTAGCCAAAGTCACTACTAAGCCCTTAAGATTTTGGTGAGCGTCTTAGTCATTGCAAATGAAATTGTCTTATTAGTGATGGTGATAATTTATGTTTTTGTTTTTTTTTTTGTTCATCAAATAGGGGTATTAAATTAGTGAGTCATTAACACCCAAAATCATACCCCTAAATCTAAGATTATTTAATCGGCTAGACTCCCAAATTTATGTAATTTAAGAAAATTACAAATTTATCCTTTCTAATTAGGACAAGTGAGGTCGGTTTCAAACATCCAAATATGTTAATTAGAATCAAATATTTCCCATTCCCTTTTTGAAATTAGGCCTAAATGTTAATTAAGGCTATATTTTCAAAATTTCACATTTGCCCTTAAGGCTCTATCACTTCATAATTCATAAAATTTAATCCAAATGACTTTTGAATTTCTATCTTAGCTCACTCATGGGTCAATTGAGATATCAGAGGAGAAAGTGTGATTTTTCAAAATTTAATTTATATATATAAATATATTTAATGCAAAATTAGGATGTTTCAAAGAAAATTCCTAACTTGACCAAGGAAAATCCTAATACTTTGAAATTTAGGTAAATCCTAATACTTTGAAATTTTTTTGGAGGTAGGCTTAGACGAGAGAAGCATTTGGACCAAATTGCATGAACTTTTGAATTTTAGTTGAATTTTAAAAAGTATTTAAATTTATCGAGTGTTTATTAATTATAAAATATTTTAAATGTGGAAAATTGACTTTTATATTTTCATTAAATCTCTCTAATATCAGGGGACATAGAGAAACAAATTTCACATTTTTTTTATTTTTCTTTAAATTACTGGAATTATTTTAGTAAAAAAGCATTTTTAGCCTTCAAAATATATTTCAAGCTTCAAAATTCAATATCTTTATTTATAAAATTATGAAAAGTATCCTAATTATTCTTATATGCATAGGAAGTAATTTAGAACATTTCCATGAGTTTTATTATCTTTGTGATTTTTATGGATTTTTAATTATTTAAATATTTAAAATACGCTAAAAATGATGTTTTTATTTTTACTTCAAATTTATTTTTATAAAAATACTCTGATCACAGAGAACTCTAAAAACCATGTTTTATAATTTTTCAAGTTGTATTTTAATTATTAAAAATCATTTTAGTGCCAAAAATGTTAATTAACTTGAAAAATCAATTTGAAATATTAAATGAACTTCAAATGTTTTGAAATTTTTATGAGGAGTTCTCTGGAGTTTATATTTATTGGAGTTTATATTTTAGTCGAGACCAAAAATTAAGTCATTTAGATGTCTATGTTACCCAAAATTAATTTTTTTTGTGTTTTAGTGTTCGTAAAGATTAAGTGTATTCTCAATGACTTAACACATGAAATTATTTCCAAAGGGTCCTCTAATCATGGCGATCCTTCCAAAATTTCCTTGGAATTTTCTAAGCAACATGATAATTATCATGATTATTTTTTGTAAATAATAGACATAAACTTAAAAAATATTGATCTCTGTCTAGGGACCTCCTCTGACTTTGGAAAAATCAAAGGATGTTCCCTAAGATAGAGGCAACAAAATGCTAAAATTTTAAGCAATGGTGATATTCCTACATGCATGGAGAATCAAAACATTCAATTTAGTGTTTAATTAATTAAAAGTAAAATATGCATCAAATGGACTCCAAATAATTTCTACATAGTTTTCCTCTGTTCACTGAGCAAGAGAGTATTTTGATTTTATTTTTATGATCTTTCTATACCAAGATATGAATTTTTAAAGCTAGTGTTATTTAATTAAATAAAAACATCCCTATTTTTCTATTTAAACGCACGACATTGACTGTATCTTCGCATCTCCAAAGGCACGTACGGCGTTTGACAGCAAGTTTATATATGCTTAAGAATACAAGAATTTGATATTGCTTCTAAAATATTTAAATCCCAGCAACAACGCCAAAAACTTGACAACGGTTATAGATTTGATAAAGATATGTATAAAATATTCAATAATTGTAAAGTCACACTTATCAACGCAAGTATACGTATCACTCAAGTAATATAGGGCTCTAATGGAGTCCTTAATATCGATCCCACAGGGAGTAATTTTAGAGGCTACGAACTAAGATTTAAAAAATCTATACTTAATCACAACAATATAGTTCTAATTGCATATTTGTCACTAATAGGCAATTGAAATAAAAATTTAATTTTAATAAACTCTTAAATAACTAATTTTACTAATAAAATTTCTAATGTGAAGTTTAATATATAAGAAAGAATCCTTCTCCTTGTCAAGAAATTTAAGTAAGTGAATAAATTGAATCAGTTCAAATTGTACTGTGTCAAATAAGAGCATACCTATTCTTTACCCATTGGACCAGGCATAAAGAACATTGACTAATCCTATGCTTGGTTACTGAATCTGCGGCTAGGTTGGGAGTAACATCTACACTTCAGCACCCAAACGATAGGACCGAATTGAGGATTTTAGTCTGTCACTCTAAAATCTCCAATTCTATGCCCGATAAATTTTTAGTTTTCTTTTTATTTGCACCCAACTTTCAAGAACTTTGACCTCCCTAAATCTTGGATGTAATCTTCACATTAGTTGTGAAACTCAACATATTTTAACAAATCAATTGGCCAGATTGAACGTAAATTAAGATTGAAGTGAAAAGATCATCACAATTTCTTTAACATTTTCATGGCTTCACCAATTCAAATCACCATTTCACAAATCTCAAGACA
>NW_018221717.1:32794-33017 GCF_001263595.1 Phalaenopsis equestris
TCTAGAATATATAATTATGGACTCTCGGGAAAAACACGTCGTCGGCGCCCAAGATCAAATCTTCTTATTTTGGTCAAGTGAATAAATTGAATCAGTTCAAATTGTACTGTGTCAAATAAGAGCATACCTATTCTTTACCCATTGGACCAGGCATAAAGAACATTGACTAATCCTATGCTTGGTTACTGAATCTGCGGCTAGGATGGGAGAATAACGCGCCCCA
>NW_018221717.1:33371-33856 GCF_001263595.1 Phalaenopsis equestris
AGAAAGACAGAGAAAACTACTCAGAACTCATGGAGAAGATACAAAAAAACTTGGAATTTATATATAAAAGAAAAGTCATACAAAATTCAATAAGTAAATATCACTTATCTCTAATTCCTCCCCAAGCAAACTCCTTGAAGTTCCTCTGAATCTCTTCATTTCTTTACAGCATACAAAATTCTCCTTTGAAGTGGCAATGAGGAAGAAATCTCACTTTCCTTCCACACTTACAATCTCTCGAAGAATTCCTCACAATAATATTCCTAAATTACACTCTCTGCACTCTAATGGACTAACGTAGACACCCCCTCTCGGCCTCTAAATACTTTCTTTTAAAGTTGTAGAAGAGTTTTCAAGAGTTGCCCAAGCGTCCCTTAAAAAATCATCCACATTCAATGCATCTATTGAGAGAACCGACTTGCTCACCATCGGTGGCCTTGATGGCGCCGTCAGCGGCCTTCTAGAATATTTTTTTCTGGACTCCC
>NW_018221717.1:34113-40043 GCF_001263595.1 Phalaenopsis equestris
CCCGTGAAGAATTCATCCCAATACTAACCCCTCTCTACACTCTAATGGGCACCACAAACAACAAATACTCAGCGGACCCCCCCCTTTCTTGGTTTGCAAATTATTTCTTTTAAAGTTGTAGAAGAGTTCTAGTTTTCTATTCATTTCAAGAATGACTATATGTTGTAATATCATGTCACTTAAAATATTCAAATGATAGGAACTTCATGAGAACATTACAAGTAAAAGATGTTATTCCATAAATTTATGTTCAAGAATATATTTAGGTTTTCCCTTTAGGTAGGTCCAAGTGAAGCCAATTTTTGATTAAGCATCTCCTCAGGCTTCTTCTCACTTATGTTAAAGGTTCTTCAGTAGAGAGACCCCTTCTAGCCAGCCAATTGGAGGGTCTATTCCCTTCTCTGTGGATGTGGGAGAACTTGATAGAGTAATTCTTAAGCAATTTATAAATTCCAGAAATCCAACTGAATAAATTCCATGGGGTATCATAAGAACCATTGATGATGTTAATAAGCTTCAAGGAGTCAGATTCAACCCATAGCTGGTTGAAATGACAAGATATGGCTAAGTTGATGACCCAAAAGACAGCTTGACATTCTGCTTCAAGGGAATCCAAATCTTTAACAGGAGATTCAAAAAACAAGATGCATCTCCCCTCATTATTCATGAAGACACCACCAATTCCAGCAGACTGAGATTTATAGCTACCATCAGTGTTAACTTTTGTCCATCCAAGCTTTGGAAGAGTCCAGCAAATTTTCAAGGCTTTGGTAATGGAAGGATTGAAAGTTGGGCTCAGCTCCAACACAGCTTCAAACTTTTTAAATTTAATCAATTTTTGTATAAAAGCAATACAATTTAGACCTACCTTCATAGGTTCTAAATGGGAATTATCTTGCTTCAACTGGTTTCTAGCCATCCAAACAAACCAAGCTGCAATGTTTGGGATGTCTTGAAGATTGATTCCTCTCCAATCAGACCAACAATTATAAAATACCTCCCATGTTAGTTTCATAGTTGGGACATTGAGCTTACCATTCACAATAGACCAAACATCCTGTACCCAGGAGCAGGCAAAGAAAAGGTGGGTAATAGTTTCCTCATTGGACAGGCTGAAAATGCATCTAGAGGGACCTCTCAGACCCTTCAATTTCAATATATCATCAGTGGGAATCAATTTTCAGAAGTGTCTCCATATAAAAAATGTCATGGAAGGAGTGAGAAATTTATTCCGGATTGTATGACCCCAATACACCACCAGTTGGGGAGGCTGAGAAGAGATTAAGTTCTTTTTTATAGCAATTTTGTCCTTTACTCCAGGGTTTACAGAAAGTTTCAGAATATTGGAGATTTGAGAAGGGCTGCAGAAAGGAAGAATTGGAGTAAGATTCCACTTATCATGTTCCCAAAGATCCTTCACAAGCATTGGAGAGGCTGGAAAATTTTGATCATGAAGAAGGCAACCTTCCAAAGACCAATTATCCCACCAGATGTTTACCAAACCGTCACCAATATCCCAGACATACATTTGTTCAGCTTCCTCCCTAATCTATAACAACTTTTTCCAAATGGGGGAATCCCCTAAACCCACAAAGAGTTGGGTGGGTTGTTGATGCTTGCAATACTTTCCCCATAGGAATTCAGCCTAATGGGAGGACTGACATCTAAATTTGAACCACAGTTTGCAGAGATTAGTGTGCATAATTTGGGGGAAGGACTTGAAGCCTAACCCACCTTACTCAAAGGGTTTACACACCTTAGCCCATTTTGTTCAGTGTTTTTGCTTCCTTTGACCAGCCCATAGAAATCTATTTAAGATCCCTTCTAATAATCTCTAAGAAGATTTTTTCAAGATGTTCATTTGCAGAAGTTAGGATGTAATAGCAGATACAACACTTTTCAGGAGTGTTATCCTACCCCCATTGGATAAAAATGAATTCTCCCATGCTTGTAATTTTCTTTCAATATTTTTTAATATGTGATCAAATTGAATGTTTTTAGTTCTTCCTTTGATAAGAAGTACCCCCAGATATTTCACAGGAAGATGACTGTTTGTGAAGCTAGTGAAATTAGAAACCCAGGTCTTTAATTCACTTTTGCATTGTTTGCTAAAAATGGAGATGCATTTCTGCTTATTTAACTTCATACCAGAGGCATCCTGAAAGATCAACAAGCTCTGCATGAATAATCTAACAGCAGTTTTGGAAGCTTTTGAAAAGATAATGATGTCATCAGCAACAGCCAAGTGATTGATTAAGGTGGAAGATCTGTGGCTATAAAGGGAGTGGAGTTTCCTGGATGCCAACTCATTCAAGCTTCTGAATATGTAATCAAAAACTAAGGTAAATATGGTAGGGGAAAGGGGGTCACCTTGTTTTATACCTCTAGAAGCATTGAAGAATCCATGTGAATATCCATTGATGAAGATAGAATGGAAGTTATTAGTCATCCATCCGTTCATTAGAGAGATAAAGGAAGGGGAGAAACTTCTAGCAATGAGAACTTGTTCAATATACTTCGAACTGATAGTGTCATATGCCTTTTTGATATCCAATTTGAGAATTAAGTTGCCTCCTCTAGTGATTCTGTCCAAATCCAATAGCAACTCTTGGGCCAAGAGCACATTATCAACAATACTTCTGTCCTTGATGAAGGCTGACTGATTTATGCAGATAAGTTGATTTAAGTGAGGTTGTAATCTATGAACCAGTACTTTGCTGATTATCTTAGATATAACAGAAGTGAGACTAATGGGTCTAAAATTTTCCCATTTGTGAGGAGTTTTGTCCTTGGGAACCAAAGTAATAGTAGAAGAGAAAAAGTATTTAGGGAGATCAGCCCCCCAGAAAAAGCTTTGGACAGTAACAATGACCTCACCCTTCACAATTAGCCCGGCCTTTTTATAAAAATCTTCAGTGAAGGCATCAGGACCAGCAGCTTTATTACTGTCAATAGAGTTTAGAGCTTCCAAAATTTCCTTTTCATTAGGAATATCAGTGAGAGATAGGCTTTTGGTGAATTCCCTTTCCTTATCAAACAATGTATCTTTAATGGCTGGGTGAGAGGATGGATTTTGTTTGAACATATTTTGAAAATAGTGAACAACATCATCAGCTATACCATCAGCATTGGAAATCCAAAATCCAGTGACCCTTCTGAGAAAGGATTTTGTGAATTGTGTTGCATTTCCTCCTATAATTGATGCAAGAATGATAATATTTAGAGTTCCTATCTCCCTCACAAAACTTAATTTTGTTTGCCTTTTGAGCATAGAAAGCCACTTGCATGTTGATTTTATCCAGCAGATGTTCATTAGCAGATTGAAGGTCCATTTCAGACCTTGTGCAAGAGGATAAGAGCTATTCTAATTGTAAAACATTATGTTCAGCTTCAAGGACTTTTTTATCAATGTTCCCCACCACCTCCCAATTCCAATTTGAGAGATATTTACTGACTTTTTTATGTAAAAGCCAAAGCTTGATACGAGGGATGTGATGATGAACATCAGTCCAAGCCATTGAGTCTTGATTGATAAAATCCCCATGCATGGACCACATAATAAGATATCTAAATTTGGCTTTAGTTTTAGAAGAGGAGGAAGATATTTGAATAAGCAAGGGTCTATGATCAGACCCACTCATAGCCAAGTGTTGAAATCTCTAAACCAAATATCATTCACCAAAACTCTATCAAACCTCTCCAAAATCTTCCCCCTTCACCAAGTGAACTTAGGGCCTATAAACCCCATATCAAAAAGACCAGCAAATTGAATGTTGTCATTGAATGTGTTCATTAGATTGATATCAAGAGATCTCCCACCCTTCTTCTTTCTAGGTGAAGAGAGGCAGTTGAAGTCACCCCCAACTAACTAGAAATCCCTTATAGAGGTACTGAATTCTTGTAACTGTTGCCAAAGTTCATATCTAGTAGTTGTTGTACAGCCAACATAAATGAAAGTAGCAAAGCCACTATAGTAATTGAAGTTAAGCTTCAAGTGGATAAATTGCTCTCCCTCTTTAAGGATAGTGCATTAATTTCCTGTCTGCAAATAAGCCAAATTTTACTGTTAGCGTTAATAAAAAGCTGAAATCCAGGGAACTTCCTCACAATTCTGTTAACATGTTTAGTGATCATTAGTTCAAGTAAAGCAATGATCCAAGGTTTATAAATCCTATTTACAGCCAAAATTCTAGTAAGGGATTTAGGATGTGTTAGTCCCATAACATTCCAACATATTAGATTCATTAACTAATAGAGGTGGATTTTCCTCTTCTCCTAGTTCTAACAGTACTAGAAGAAAGAGGGGGGCTTCCTCCGAAGAAGAAGAAGAAGGGAGTAGATTCTTTAATTCCAAAGGCATTTTCTTCTTTTTTGTTTTCTGGATTTGCCAACCTTCTTCAAGATTTTTAGCTAATTGCAAAAGCAAAGGGTCTTCCTCTGATATCTCAATAGTTGGTATCTCTTGATCAACAGGGAGTGTCGAAATTTCAGTACATTGGGTCTGTTCAACTTGAGTAGACTGTGGCAGGAGGTGAATTTGCTCAGTCAATGGTTATAGACCATTTTAGGGAGGGTTATTTGGTACCACATCCTCTTTTGCCATATCTTGGGGTAATTCAGCCAACTCTAGCACAGTGTCATCTTGGGCCCTTGTCCCTGGCAAATCAGAAGTATTAACAGCAATTCCAGCAGCAGTTCGCAACTCAATGCCATGTGATTTTAATTCCTCAGAATGAGGTCTTGGAAGCTTCCTTCTAAGGTTGGGATGAAGTCTAAAGCACTTCTCATCAGTGTGGCCAAACATTTTGCAGTGATGACAATAGTAAGGTCTTTGTTCAACTATGATTTTTTGCCATTATCCGCTATGCTCAGTGCCTAACCAAATTTCCTCCACAGCTGGTAAAGTGATATTTCTTTCAACCAAAATTATGGCTACAGAAGGTTTGGATAAGTTGAAAGTGGGGGCATCCAATTTTAAAGGTCTTCCTAAATCTTTACAAATGTTGAAGAGGAATTTGTGGTTGAAAAAGTGTAGTTTAAGTCCAGGTAACTTAAACCAAATAGGGACAATGGGAAGTTCTTTATTGGGGTCAAAATCAGGAGTCCTCTTTAAAAGTTTCATTGAGATTCCTTCAATCAAGATAGATTGTTTAGAAAAAGTAGGCCTACTTTCCAGGCCCCTTTGAATTTTAGTCCATCAAAGTATCTTCTCACAGATTCCTTCTTAGGATGGCCAAGTTGAAATTTACCAATTAAGGTGAATTTATAACATTCAATAAGACCATTAAGATCCTCTTCAGTAAAGTCGATAGCCAATTTCCCACTTTTCTTGCATATAAGTTTGAAAAGAGGGTCATTACCCTCATGATATTCTTGAGGAAAAACCAAATCATCAGGATTCTGAACTTTCTCATATCCTTTCCCAACAATGTCAGCAAAAGTGGCCTTGGCCCACTGAATATTGGTGGCAATATCAATTGTATTAGGGTCAGACATCACTGAAAGAGCCCCAGTATTATCAAAGATAGAACTGACTCTGAGCTGTCAATTGCCAGTAATAGAGAAGTAGATGAAGGAGTACAGTAGAGAAACAGTAGTCAAGAGAAATCCAAGTAACAAGACCAACCACACAGTAGGTAGAAGACCCCAAGCAACCAGACAAACAAAATAGCAAAACAGTGGGGCTAAGCAGTGGAACAGTAAAATTTGAAAAAGCCAAAACCCGGGAAGATGTAAAAGATTAGAGAAAAGTAGAACTTGCAAAAACTAGTGATGAGAGGAGAGAAAACCAGTTGAAACCAATGGGATAGCAAGGATTTGGCCATCTACAGCAACAGTTAGAGCCATTCTGCTGAAACCCTAGCAGAGCAACAGATGAACCAGCCGCCACCCATGGAGAGATTCTTCTTCGCAATATATATATATATATA
>NW_018221717.1:40561-46495 GCF_001263595.1 Phalaenopsis equestris
CACAAAAAAATTATATTAATAATTTTTAAAAATATTTAAATTGAGAACATTTAATAGTTAATCTTTTTGTTCCCTCCCCCAAACTTAAATTTTTTAATATGGAATGATACAGGTGGAAAGAAAAATTCTAAATATAAATCCTACCTCAGTACTTTAGGCATTTTCATCATTTTGAATTTTTTTTGCAGCCCCTTCTTAAAATTTTTACTTTAACTGGCCTGTAATATTAGGAGCTTTTTATACATATAAATCATTAGAGAATTCCCTTGATAATGAAATTTTGAAATAAGTACAAAACTAAACATTATACAAACACAATATTTCACTAACAAATCACAACACTAAGCAATTACAAATACATTAAAATGCAAATATAAAAATCACATCACATTACAATTTTATAAAGTACTAATCAAAGTCTATTATAACTACACATGCAAATTTTAAACTACAACACTAAACATTTATAACAATAATTAAAATATATCTAACTGCAAACATAAAGTAAAATATAGAATAAAATGAGATGAAAGTTCAAAGAAACATAGATCTATCTCTATCACAAAATCACAAAATAAAAGTACATCAATCACTATCATTTATCAAAATCCCATACTATATCCTCGTCTTCTTGGTTAGCAGGTGGATTGGGCTAATACTGAGTATAACGAGGGCATTCAAGAAAAGTAACATCACGCTCACCTCTGTAGCGTCAGGCCTGAGCTTCGTAGTAAGCTATCTCAAAGTCAGAATTCCTCTGTAGGTACTCACTATCATAATCATGTCTATGTTCTAATCCCCCAATTCTTTCATTTATTTTCTCTATGCTCTTCCGCTGCAAGTTAAACTCATTCATTAAATCATGAAGGGTAGGGGAACTAGAGGAAGGAAGGTCATAATAAGGAAGGTCATAACTAGTATAGGGGATATCTCAACTAGTAGAAGGTTCTTTACTCCTACTCCCAGATCTCCATCCTTCATGGGATTCATATGTCTTTAAATTAGTTTTACTAATGGGTTTCATAGGGTCAATGGTGCCATCGGCAAGCCTTGAGAATTAATTATTTAGACTCTGGGGAAAAGCCTGTCGTCAGCTGCGTCGAGCCTGCTGTCGGCGCCCAAGGCAAAAATTTCACAGTTTCGCTCTGGTCCAAATGCGTTCCAATTTTCTCTATGGATCCAATTTTAATGATTATTCAAATATAAATATGAGTAATAGAGTTCAATACTACCACAAAATAATGATAATTTTAAACAAAAATAGTATAATCGTAATAAAAAAAAAGATAACTATGGGTGGCCTCCCATAAAGCGCTTGGTTTAACGTCGTCAGCCTGACCTATTCAGATATTATTCAGTTTGATTGACTAATAAAACCTCTTTAAAATTTGGTCTTTTACACTCAAAATATTGCTTTAATTTGTGTCCATTTAATTTAAATCTACTCTCAGTTTTTTTATCTTCAATTTCAACAGCTCCGTAAGTATAAACTCAAGTTACAGTAAAGGGTCCTAACAAACGGGACTTCAATTTCCCAGGGAATAACATCAACCTTGTAATGTAAAGCAAAACTTTTTGTCCTAGTTTTAAAGTTCTTCTGGTTAATCTTCCTCGATCATGCCATAACTTTAGTTTCTCCTTACAAATTCTGTCGTTATCATAAGATTCATTTCTTAATTCTTTTAATTCATTCATTTGTAACAATCTCTTCTCACCTGCATCCTTCAAATTATAATTGACTTCCTTAATCGCCCAATATGCTTTATTCTCCAATTCTACTGGTAAGTGACAAAACTTTCTAAAAATTAGTCTGTAAGGAGTCATTCCAATAGGAGTTTATAAGCAGTCCTGTAAGCCCATATTGTAGTATCCAGTCTAGCAGATCAATCTACTCTACTAGGGTTTACAGTCTTTTCCAGTATTTGTTTAATCTCTCTATTAGAAACTTCAGCTAACCCACTGGTCTGAGGGTGATAGGAAGTAGAGATTCTATGAATAACATTAAACTTTTCTACCAATCTCTGAATGTCTTTATTCCTGAAATGAGATCCTCCGTTAGTGTTAATCACTCTCGGCATTATGTATCTAGTGAAAATGTTTTTCATTAAAATCTTGAAACACTTTTAGTGTCATAACAAGGTAAAACTTGTGCTTCAATCCACTTTGAAATGTAGTCTACCACAACTAATAAGTATAAGTTCTCAGATGAAGGAATAAATGCTCCCATGAAATCCAACCCCAAAACATCAAAGATCTTGACTTCTAACATGAAATTCAGAGGCATTTCATTTCGTCAAAATATAATTTCTACTCGTTGACATGGATCACAAGTTTTTATGTATCTGTAAACATCTCTAAAGAGAGTAAGCTAATAGAATCCAGCTTGTAAAATTTTATAAGCAGTTTTATTAGTTCAAAAATGTCCTCCAAATTCAGAATCATGACATTTTTGAATAATTAGTTCAGTTTCTTCATAAGGTACACATTTTCTCATAATAAGATCCTTACATTGTTTATATAAATAAGGCTCATCCCAAAAATATGCTTTTGCATCATGCATGAATTTTCTTTGCTGTTGCAATGTCAACTATAGAGTTGTTCATCAGGGAAACTATCTGTAAAATCATTGTCGGTGTCAGATAATTCATTATATTCTAATCTCGACAAATGATCAGTAATTTGATTATCAGTTCCCTTTTTATCAATAACCATAAAATCAAATTCTTGCATCAAAAGTATCCATCTAATTAACCTTAGTTTGACATCCTTCTTTTGCATCAGATATTTAATAACAGAGTGATCAGTGTGCACAACACATTTAGTCCCAATTAAAAAAAGATCTAAATTTGTCAAAAGCATACACAATAGCCAGTAACTCTTTTACAGTAACAGTGTAGTTAATTTGAGCATTGTTAAGAGTTTTACTAGCGTAGCATACAACTTTAAAAATCTTATCATACCTTTGTCCAAGAACAGCTCCAATAGCATAATCACTAGCTTCGTACATCAGTTTGAATGGTTTCTCCCAGCTAGATGAGACTAATATAGGGGCTGTGATTAGCTTTTCTTTTAATAACTCAAAGGCATTTAAATAATATTCAGTAAACTCAAATTTCTTGTCCTTTTCTCAAAGTTGGCATAGAGGTTTGGTAATTTTTCAAAAATCTTTAATATAACACCTGTAAAAACCAACATTTCCAAGAAAACTTCTAGATATAACTTGAATTTTTGCAGTGTCTACTTCCATACCTTTTTTCAAAATTTTAGGCCCTAACACAATTCCTCATGCAATCATAAATTGACATTTCTCCCAATTTAGAACTAAATTAGTTCTTTCGCATAACTCTAAAACTTTTTCAAGATAATTTAAGCATGCTCAAAAGATGCTCCAAATACAGAGAAATCATCCATAAACACTTCTATTCCATCATCAATTAACTTACTAAATATAGACATCATACATCTCTGGAATGTTGCAAGTGCATTACATAATCCGAAATGCATTCTGCGAAAAGCAAAACTTCCAAAAAGACTAGTAAATGTGTTCTTTTCTTGATCCTCAGGAGCAATAGGAATTTGATGGTAGCTGGTATATCCATCTATAACTCCCTTAGGATAAATAACTGAACGATCTGCTAATAGAAGAGTTACAGAAGTAGGTGAGACTTCTCCTAATCCTAATCTTTTAAAAATTGATAGAGGCAAAAGATTAATGCTGGCTCCCAAATCACATAAATCTCTTCCATAAAATCTTTCACCAATAGCACACGGTATAGTGAAACTACCTGGATCTTTTAATCTTTCAGGAAGCTTTTTCTGAATAATTGCACTACGCGCTTTGTTATGTGCAACAATCTCATTATCAGTGAACTTCCTATTTTTATTCAAACTATCTTTCATAAACTTCACATAATTGGGCATTTGCTCTAAAGCTTCTAGAAAGGAATATTTACCATTAATTTCTTAAGAATTTTTATAAACTTGGAAAATTGTTTATTCTTTTTTTTGTTGCTTCAATCTTTGAGGAAACGGTGGTGGTGGTTTCTCCACAGTAATTTTCATTGGTGTAAGTTGATATTCTAAATTTGGGTATTCATGATCCTTTTCTTTTTCTGTATCCACTTTCTCTTTTTTAGTTTCTATTTCTTTCTGCACTCTTGTTTCCAATTCTTTTCTACTTTGTAATTGTTTAACTTTTATCTGTTCTTTTCCTTGATCTTTAGGATTTGGTTCTATAGTACTAGGAAAAGTTTCTGATGTTCTGTTACTAAGCGTAGTAGCGATATGCCCCAATTTGTTTTCAATATTCTTGATAGCAATTCTTTGATTTTGTAACTAGTTTCTATTCTTTGATTTTGTAACTGATTTCTTTGAATTTGTAATTGATTTCTTTGATTCTGTAATTGTTGACCCATGTTTAATATCATCTCTTCGTATCATCTCTTCCATATACAACTTCTCTTCCTTAAATTGAATGTTACTATTAAATCCTAGAGGATAAGAAGTTCTTTATGTAACATTTCCTTGGTTGGATGAATTTCCTAATGGCTTTACTGGGTTGTTTGCCTAATGTTGATTTGTAGAAGAATGGTTATTCCAATTAAAGTTAGGATGACTCTTCCAACTTAGGTTATAATAGTTCGAATAAGGATTGTTGGGTCTATTGTTAATAGCATTTAAAGTCTCATAAGAAGGTTGAACATCCAAAAATTTCCCAGATAAGTTATCTTCCATCATAGTAGGTGTTGGAGAATAATTCATTTCATAATGATCTAATTTCTTTAATATTGCAGCAATCTGCGAAGCTAAAATAGATATTGCATCAGAATCGTGGATACCAACTACTCTTCCATTGAAAATTATTGGTAGTCATCTCTTCTATTAATGAATAAGCCTCATCAAAATGTTTTGACATTAAAGAACCACCAGCCGCAGCATCTATAATCGATCTAAGTGATCCCACTAATTCATTATAAAAAGTTTGAATTATCAATCAATCTGGTAACGAATGATGATGACACTTTTTAAGATCTTTAAATCTCTCCCAAGCTTCATATATCGACTCTCTATCAATCTGACAAAACGATGTTATGTCATTTCTAAGTTTAATAGTTTTGGATGAAGGGAAATTTCTGTGAAAGTTCTCCCCAAGTTCTAATAGATTCAGGTGGTAACGAATTTAACCATATCTTAACCTTATCCCTAAGTGAAAAAGGAAAAAGTCTAAGTCTAACAACATCGATTGAAACTCTGTCATATTTAAAGGTAGCACAAAGCTCTAAAAAACTAGCGAGGTATAAATTAGGATCTTCAATTGATGTATTTCTGAATTGATTGTTTGTATCATTTGGATAATAACAAGTTTAAGCTCAAATGAATTAGCAGCTACATTAGGATTTTGGATAGATAAGTGAATTTCATCTGCTGTAAGATTTGCATAATCTCGTAGAGGTCTAGGTTAGTGTTCATTTTCTATTCATTGATTGTTCACGTTATTTTTCATTGTGTAAGGATTTCTAGGTTCTCGTCTTAGTTTTCTAATTCTCCTAACATTGCGTTCTAATTCCGAATTGTAGGGTATAAGATTTTTATGTCCAAATTTGTCCAAATTTACGCATTATGTCCAAATTTACGCATACAATTGAAATCAGTACACAAAAACAGTTAATTAAAAATGAAAATAAGTTGCAATTCCAGTAAAAGTTTTCTAATAGTTCTAATTTGTCTGTTACTCTAATTATGATTTTTTTTTTTAAATCTAATTTTACTACCCCGGTAACGGCGCCAAAAACTTGACAACGAATTTATATATGCTTAAAAATACAAGAATTTGGTCATTTCTCTAATTATTTTTTTTTTTAAAATCTAATTTTAACTCCCCGAAAACGGCGCCAGAAACTTGACAGCGACTATATATGCTTAAAAATACAAGAA
>NW_018221718.1:0-812 GCF_001263595.1 Phalaenopsis equestris
CAGTGATTAATTTTTCTTTTAATAAATTAAAAGATCTTAGACATTCCTTATCAAAATTGAAAAATGCCTTTCTCCAATAAATGATAAAAAGGCTTAGCAATCTTTGAAAAGTCTTTAATATATCGCCAGTACAATCTTCAATTTGGGAGCCAACATTAACCTTATGCCTCCATCAATTTTCAAAAGACTAGGATTAGGAGAAGTCTCACCTACTTCTGTAACTCCTCAATTAGCAGATTGATCAGTTACATATCCTAAGGGAGTTATAGAAGAAGTGTTAGTAAAAGTTGACAAATTTATCTTTCCTGTGGATTTCATTGTTTTAGATGTGGAGGAAGATAAAGAAATACGTAATATTTTAGGGAGACCATTTTTAGCTACTAGAAAAGCTATGATAGATGTTCAAAAAGGAGAGTTAAATATGAGAGTAAATGATCAAGAAATGACTTTTAACATTGCAAAATTTATGAAATACCCTACTATTGAGAGAGATAATGAATGTTTTCGCTTGGAAATTATTGAACATCTATTGAATGAACATTTTAAAGAACATTTTGAAAATAAAAAGTATTTTGAAAAAGAAGAGCATTTTGAAGAACAATTTGAAGAAAATGATGAAATTATTCTGGACAAATTAGAAAATGAAGAATTAGATTATGTTCAGGAAAGATTTGAGATGTTGGATATTACATAAAATGCTGATAAGAATCTATTTCCATCAATTATAAAACCACCTGAACTTGAGTTGAAGACATTACCTAATTGCTTGAAGTATGAGTTTTTTGGAGACTCATTTACATTACCTGTTATTG
>NW_018221719.1:0-1580 GCF_001263595.1 Phalaenopsis equestris
AGAGAGTGGTAGAGAAGGCATGAAATTAAGAGAGAGTAAAAAGTGTCATAGAGAGTGAGAAAAATGATAAGAGAGAGATGGAGCAAGAGAGAGGTAAAAAGAGAGGAAGGGAGGGAGAGTGAGATAAAGAGATAAAGGATGTGAAGGAGGGAGGGAGAGTGAGACAGAGAGAGTGTAGGAGTGAGTGAGGGGGGAAGGAGTTAGAAAAGATGGATATACGAGAGAAAGAGACAGCGAAAGAGGAAGAGTGAGAGAGAGATAGAGGGAGGGAAAGTAAAGAGAACAAGAGGGTGAGAAGGAGAGAGAGTTAGAGAACAGAGAGAGTGAGAGAGATTGAGAGAGAGCATGAGAGATAAAGAGAGAAAAAGTGGAAGGGAGAGAGAGAGTGGTTTGAAGAAGATAAAGAGAGTACAGAAAGGAGGGAGAGGGAAATAAAAATAAGAAAAAAGATAAGGAGTAGAGAAAGAGGGACATAGGTAGGGATTTGAGGGGGGTTGGAATGAAAGAGAGATAGGGAGTGGAAAAGAGAGCAAGCGAGTGAGAGAGAAAGTAAATAGAATAAAAGAGATATTAAGAGGGAGAGAATGATAGAGAGAAAGAGAAAGCAAGAGATGTAAATAGTGAAGGAGGGAAGGAGGGGAAAGAGAGTGAGATACAAAGAGAGGAAGTGAGGGAGGGGGAGGGGAAGAAAGTGGAGAGAGCGAGAGAGAGAGAGGACTGGTAGAGGGAAGATTAAGAGGGAGATTGGAGAAGAGGAGAGAAAGTGAGAAAGATAGAGTGCTCAAGCGAGTGAGAGAGACATAAAGAGAGAGGTGAAGATATGAAGGGAGAGAGACAGAGTGAGGGAGAAAAAGGGAGAGCAGAGATGAGGATAGAGTGAGGGATAGAGAGAATAAAATAAGTATGAAGAGAGAGAAAAGAGAGGGTGTGTCAAAGAGGGATAAAGAGAGTTGGGGAGAGAGAGAGTGACCAAGAGAGATTGAGGGAGGGAGAGAGGGAAATAAGGAGATGGAGAGAGAGTGTGTGTGTGTGTGAGTGAGGGAGAAAGAGGTGAAGAGTGGCTTAAAACGTAGAGAGATATGTGGAGAGCGCGAGAGAGAGGGGTGGGAGAGATGAAAGAAAGTGAGGGAGAGTGAGGAAGAGTAAGTGAGAGAGAGAGAGAGAGGGCAATAAATGGAGTAAAAGTAAATGAGAAAGAGAGAAAGGATAAGAGGAAGAGAAAGAGGGAGAATTAGAGGAAAGAGAAGAGAGAGCGGAAGAGGTAGAGTGAAAGTGCGGGAGGGAGAGACCAATAAAGGTTTGGGAGAAGAAAGTGAGAGAAAAAGGAGGGAAATAAAGAGAAGAAGGGAGATCGAGAGGGAGAGAAAGAGGGATGTGGGGTGGGAATTTTTGAGGGTTAGAATGGGGAGAGATATAAAGAGATAGAGAGTGAGAGAGAAAGACTATAGAGTGAGAGGGATAATAAGAGAGAGATAGATAGAGAAAGAGAGTGTTAGGGGGGATTGAGGAGAGAGAGACGGTTGCATAAAGGGGAGCAAACAAATAGATTCAAAGAATGAAAAGATAGAGAGAAAGAGGGG
>NW_018221719.1:2439-4391 GCF_001263595.1 Phalaenopsis equestris
GAGAATGAAAGAGGGAGGTAGAGAGTGTTATAGAGAGATAGAGAGAGATATATACAAAGAGAAAAGAGAGATTGATGCCAAGAGATAGAGGGAGAGAACAAAAGGAAGGGAGGGAGAGTGCTAGAGATGGACAAAGAGAAGATATAGAAAGAGAGATGTATTGAGGCTGGGAGGGAGACAAAAGGGAGAGAGTGATAGAGATGTAGTGTACGAGAGAGATAGAAGATAGATAGAGTGAATGTGAGGAAAGGAAAGAGAGGGTGTGACAGAGAGGAAGTGAGAATGAGAAGAAAGAGAAGACATAAGCTATAAGAGAGAGTGAGAAGTAAGAGGATAGTGAC
This sequence comes from Phalaenopsis equestris, assembly GCF_001263595.1. Lineage (NCBI taxonomy): Eukaryota > Viridiplantae > Streptophyta > Magnoliopsida > Asparagales > Orchidaceae > Phalaenopsis > Phalaenopsis equestris. The sequence continues at coordinate 2,781 of NW_018221719.1, forward strand.
AGAAACAAAGATAGAGGTAAGGAGGGAGAGATTTAGGTATGAGGGAGGGAGGGACAAGAGATATTGAAAGTGAGGGATGGACAAGAAGAGAAAGAATTTTGGAGATAAAGAAAGAGACAGAGAGAAAGAGTAAGAGAGAGACCATAAGATAGAAGGGATATAGATCGAGGGAGGGATATATTAAGAGAAGATTAAGTACGAGGAGAAAGAGAAGAGATACATATAGGAGTCAGGAGAGAAGAGAGACAATCGAGTGAGTTAAGGACAGAGGCAGGGAGGTTGGATAGATAAAGAGAGGGGAGAGAGGGAGAACAGCAAGAAGGACAAAGAAGATAAGGAGTGTGAGAGACCAGAGAGAGAAGAGAGATAGGTAGAGAAGGAGAGAGGGTGATAAAGGAGAGAGAGTGATAGACACACTTACACTTCTCCCTCCTTCTCTCTCACTTGTCCTCTTATCATTCTAGTAGTTCTCACTCTTCCTCTATCCACTATCTACCTCCTATGCTCACTCGCTCTCTCCTACTCTATTGTTTCTCTCTTTTGATCTTGCTACCCTTTTTTCTATCTTTTCTTTATCTCTGTCCCTTGTTCTTCCACCCACCCTCTTGCTTTCTCTCTCCCTCCCTCTCTCTTTCCACTATCTCTAAATTTCTATATCATCCATCCTCCCTCCCTCCCTCACTTTATTCTGCCTCTCTCTCTCCCCTCTCCATCACCTCCTTCATCCCTTAGTCTCTCTTATTCCATCTCTCTTTCTCTCACTCTCACTTACTCTTCATTCTTCTCTCTCTTTCTCTTGTTCTTTTTTAATGTCCATCTCTCTCTCCCTTTCTCTGCAACTCTCTTTTGTCATTTCTTGTCTCTTTCACACTTTTCTCTCTCTGTCTTGCTTATTCTTCTATCCCTCTCCCTTAAATTATTCTTCTAGATCTCTCCTTTATGTCATGTTGTCTTATTCATTCGTACTATCACTCTCTCTCTCTTCTCACTCTCCCTCTTTCTCTCTCATAATCTCTCTCATCTCATTCTTTCTTTCTATCTGTCTCTCACTTCTCACTTTGCCTTCATTTTCTTTAATTGCTTTCTTCTCTCTCTCACCTTTGCTCTCTCTCTTTGTTTCACTAAATCTCTCTCACATTCTCACACTCTCTTTCTTACCCACATGTTCTTCCTCCCTCTCTTTCTCTCTCCATCCCCGATTCCTCTCTCCCTTCATCTCTTTTCTCTCTCTTCCTCTCTATCTCTCACTGCAATTCACTCATTTATGTCTTCCATTATTTCTCCACTCCCTCCCTCTTTCCATCCAACTTAAACAACCTCCTAACTCTCATGTCTTCCTTCCTTATTCTCTCTTTTCTCTCATCATTCTTTTCATCTCTTCTCTCTCACTCTCTCCCCTTTGCTCCTCTTTCTTCCTCACTCACCTCTCTCTTTATCTCCAACCTCATCCCCTCTCATTAAGTCTTTCTTTTTTTTAATCTCTTCTTTATGTATCTCTTCTTCTCATTATATCCATATCTCCCACTCCCTCTCCCTTCCTCCTCTCTCACTCTACGTTTCTTCATTCTCTCTATCTCTCTCCTTATCTTCTATCCTCCCTCCATCCCTACA
>NW_018221719.1:4597-6175 GCF_001263595.1 Phalaenopsis equestris
CCTACCTCCCCACCTGCCCCTAACTCTCTTGCTCTTCACCCCCTCTCTCCCCCCTCTTTCAATCTTTCTCTCTTGCACGCTCTTCATCTTTATCTCATCTCTATCTATCTATCTATCTATCTTCCTTCTATTACTCTCTCTTGCTTCTTCTCTATTTGTCTCTCATCTTCCCTTACTCTTCATCCCCTCTTTCTTTCTCTTGCTATACTTCCATCTCTCTCCTACCTTATCACTCGCTCTCTCTATCTTTTTCCATCATTTCCCTTTCTCTCTCTCTCCCCCTCTCTCTATTCTCTTTCTAATGCTTTTCATTCTCTCACTTCATTGTCTTACTCTCTCTTCCCTCTCTCTTACTCTTGTTTCCTCTCTCTCTCCCTTGCCCATCCTCCCTCTCTCTCCTTGTCTCTCTCCTACTCTCTTTTCTATCTATACCCATTCTTTCCCTCTGTTTCTTTTGCAATCTATCTTCCCATATCTATTGCTTTGCTCCCTCACTCTCCCTCTATTTATCTTCCTCCCTCTCACGTACATGCTCCCTCTCTTCCTGCTTTTCCTAGGTCTCTATCACTCTCCCTCTCCCTCTTTTTTACTCTATCTCCTCTCTCCCTCTTTTTCTCCCTCTCCGACCTTACCTCCCTCATAGTCTCTCTCTTATTATATATCCTTCTTTTTATCTCTCTCTCATGCTAAATCAATCTCACTCTCCCTCTCCATTTCTTTGTCTAATCTCTCTTCCTCACACCCTCTTTCCTACTCTCTCACTCTCTACATCTCTCATCTTTCATTTCTCTCTCTGTCTTTTTCCTATTCTCTCGCTTACTCTTTCTATTATCTCACTCTCTCTACTCTTTCACTCTCTCTTTTCTTTCTCTCTCTCTCTCTCCCCTTACTCTATCTCGCTGCTGACTTTATCCCACACTCTCGCCCTCTCTCTCTCATCTCTTTCCTCTCTCTCACCCACTCTCTCTCCCTTACTCCCTCCCTTCATCTTTTTCTCTCTCACTCTTTCTAGTGATAGTGGAAGGGAGGGAGTGCGAGGTGAAGAAGTAGGGAATGGAAGAGAGAGGGATGAAGATCGATAGAGAGAGCGAAAGAAAGCAGAAGTGAGAGAGTGAGGGAGGGAGCGAGCGATAGTGAGAGAGGAAGAGAGTGATCGAGAGAGTCAGGGAGAGGGCATGAAAGGGGAAGAAAGAGAGAATAAAGACAGAGAAGGGAGAGAATTGGGATGGAGAAAGTTTGTGAGATTAGGACAGAGAGGGATAAATAACAAGAGAAATATAGCAAACAAAGGATTGGGAGGGAGAGAGATAAAGAGATACTGAGAGAGAGAGAGAGAGCGAGAGAGAGAGGGAAAAAAATAGAGAAAGTTATAGAAATAGTAGAGAGAAGGTGAGAAAAAAGTTGAGGGAGCATGAGAGAGAGAGAGATCGATAGTGGAAGCTATTGTGTGAAGGAGAAAGATAGAGCATGAGAGAGATAGAGGGTGGAATGGGAGTAGAGACAGTGGAAGGGAAGGGGAGAGAGAAATATGAACAATATAGAGGGAGGTAAAAGAAAAATATAGGGTGAGGAAGAGAG
>NW_018221719.1:6290-13073 GCF_001263595.1 Phalaenopsis equestris
GCTCGGTGAACATTACAAAATAATGGAAGGTGAATATAGGAGAGGTATCCAAATAAAGGGATGGAGAGTAGGTGAGTGGAAAAGAGAGTGTGTGTGTGAGAGAGAGAGAGAGAGACAGAGGAAGTGAAATAGATATAGAATGAGTGTGAGAGAGTGTAGGGGGGAAGGATAATGAAAGCAACCAAGAGAGATAGTGAGAGAGAGATGAAGATAATGTGAGAGAGAACGAGAGAGAGTGAGAGAAAGAGGAAAGAAGAGATAGTAGGAAAACAGAAAGGGAGGTGTTGGGAGAGAGAGTGATAGAGCAAGAAAAGAGAGAGATAGTGAGAGGGAGAAGTGAGAGAGAATAGAGGGAGCAAAAGAGTGATAGAGTAAGTAAGAAAGAATGATTGAGAGAATGAGGGAGATATGGGAGGGAGAGTTAGAGTAAACAAGAGAGGGAGAGGGAGAGAGAGTTAAAGAGAGGATGAGAGGGGCAGATATAGACGAATGAGTGAAGAAAGGAGGCAAAAAGAGAGAGCTAGAGAGAGGGTGAGATGGGAAGAGAGAGAAGAATGAATAAAGACAGGAAGCGAAGAAAGGGAGAGAAGTGTTGGGAGGTTTTGGAGGTGTGTATGGAGTTAGAGTGGTGTAGGGATAGAAAGATAGAGAAAGAGAGTGAGTGGGAGTGGGAAGAGAAAGATAGAGCAAGAAGTGAAATTGAGAGAGAGCGAGTGGACTGAGAATGGAGAAGAGAGTAAGAGTGTTAATAAGAGAGAGGGAGAGAGAGAGAAAGAGGGTAAGAGAGCAAGATAGACAGAGAGGGAGCGATAAAATGAGAGGGAGAGTAATAGAGCTAGATAGAGGGATAAAAATAAAGAGAGGGAGAATTAGAATGAGAAAGAGAAAGAGAGGGAGAGGGCAAGCGAGATATATAGAAAGAGATAGAGAGAATAAGAAAGAAGTGAGAGAAAGAAGAAATAAGAGATAGTAGGAAAAGAGAAAGGGAGGTGTTGGGAGAGATTTGGGAGAGAGAGAGTGATAGAGCAAGAAAGAGAGAGAGATAGCGAGAGGGAGAAGAGAGAGAGATAGCGAGAGGGAGAAGAGAGATAGAGTAAGTAAGAAAGAATGATTGAGAGAATGAAGGAGATAAGGGAGGCAGAGTTAGAGTAAACAAGAGAGGGAGAGGGAGAGTGTTAAAGAGAGGATAAGAGGGGCATATAGAGACGAATGAGTGAAGATAGGAAGCACAAAATAGATAGTTAAAGAGAGGGTGAGATGGAAAGAGAGAGAAGTATGAATGAAGATAAGAAGCGAAGAAAGGGAGGGAGGTGTTGGGAAGTTTTGGAGGTGTGTATGGAGTTAGGGTTGGGTAGGGATAGAGAGAGTGAGTGGGAGTGGGAAGAAAGAGATAGAGCAAGAAGTGAAATTGAGAGACAGTGAGTGACTGAGAATGGAGAAGAGAGTAAGAGTGTTAATAAGAGAGAGGGAGAGAGAGAGAAAGAGGGTAAGAGAGCAAGATAGACAGAGAGGGAGCGATAAAATGAGAGGGAGAGTAATAGAGCTAGATAGAGGGATAAAAATAAAGAGAGGGAGAATTAGAATGAGAAAGAGAAAGAGAGGGAGAGGGCAAGCGAGATATATAGAAAGAGATAGAGAGAATAAGAAAGAGGGAGAAAGGAATGGAGAGAGATAGAGGGATAGATAGAAGGGGAGAGAGGGAGAGGGAGTGAGAGGGAGAGGAAGGGGAGAGAAAGAGAGGGAGAAAGGAATGGAGAGAGATAAAGGGATAGATAGAAGGAGAGAGAGGGAGAGGGAGTGAGAGGGAGAGGAAGGGGAGAGAAAGAGAGGGTGTAAGAGTGGGAGGGGGAGAGAGGAAAAGATAGTGAGATTGTGATGGAAGGCATGGTTGAGATAAGGAGAAAGAGATAGCTAGATGCAGATGAGAGAGGAGAGGAGCAAGAGTGAAAGAAATAAAGTTAGTGTAAGTAGAGAGACGAAGAGAGAGTGTAAGCATAAAAATGAGAGAGAAGAGTAAGCAAGACAAGGGAGAGGGAAAAAGAGAAAGGGAGGAAGATCGAGAGAAAGAGAGAAGGAGGGAGGGCAAAATATAAAATGGAGAGAAGATGGTGAGCTGACTAGGGATAGAGAGAAAGAAAGTAAAAGAGCAAGAGAAAGGAGAGATAGAAAAGTATCGGAGAGTGAATGAGAGTGATAGGGAGAGAGCAACCAAGGGAGAAGAGAGAGAAGGAAATTGAGGAGAGAGGGGGGATGAGAGAGAAAGTGAGAGAATGGAGAGGGTGGGTGGGATAGATACAGAATGTGAGAGAGAGAGAGAGAGAAGAGAGAGAAATAAAGAAAGATTGCAAAGAGGTTGAAAGAGAAAGGAAAGGTGGATGGTAGAATGAGAGAGAGCAGAGAGAAAGAGAGATCAAGAGAGAGGGGTTGAGGAGATTTAGAGAGTAAGAAGAGAGAGAGTGTGTGAGAACAAGAGTGTATTATAAAGAGGGCAGGAGAGAGCGAGGGAGATATATAGATGAAGAGTAAGTGAGGGGGAGAGGGAAGAGGGGAGATTGAGATTGTGAGTGTAAGCAAAAGTAAGCAAAAGAAAGTGTAAGCAAAAGAAAGTGGGAGAGAGCAAGGGTGAGACGGAGGGAGGGAGGAGAGAGATATTAGGGATAAGTGGGAAGAAGGCAAAAGGAGAGATACAGAGAGAGAGAGAGAGGAGGGACATAGAGAGAATCAGATAGAGAGAAAGAAAGAGAGAGTGTGTTAGAAAGAGTAGAAAGAGGGAGAGCTCAAAACAAAATAGAGTGAGGGAAGGATGTATTAAATGAGAGAATATATGAAGAGAGAGTGAGAGAGAGGTGATTAGAGAACGAGAGTTAAATAGGACAAAATGGAAGGAGAGAGATGGAGGGAGTGAAGGAGAGATGGAAGGCATGATTGAGGGAATAGGAGAGAGAAGGAGAGAGAGAGAACATAAGAAAAGAAAGAAATAGAAGAAAGGGAAAATAGAGAAATGGGGAGGCTAAGAGATGTTGAGAGAGAAAAAGAGAGAGACATATAGATGAGAGAAAGATGAAGGGATTGAGAGCAAGAAAGGGTAAGAGACATAGAGATTGATCGGAGTGCTAGAGAAATGATGATAGCGACAAACTAGTGTGTGTGATAGTGGGAGAGAGAGAAGAAAAGTTAAAGATAAAGTGACAAAAGGGAGGCACAAAGTGAGGGGTGAAAGAGGGATAGAAGGGAAAAGAGATTGAGTGAGAGAGAGAAATAGAGGAAGTGAGAAGGGAAGGGAGGGAGAGAAGAAGAGGGAGAGATAAAAAAGTGGGTAGAAGTGCTACAGGGAGGAAGAGAGAGAGGATGGGAGAGGTAGAGGGCGGAAGAGAGAGTGGGTGGGAGAGGGAGAGAGTGGGAGAGGGAGAGTGTAAGAGAGGGTGAGGAGAGTGAGAGAGAGAACAAAGAGAGAAGAGTCAAAAGGGAAGAGAGAGAAGAGAGAGAGAGAGAGAGGTATTAAAGGATGGAAGGATGAATAAACACAGAGAGAAGAGAGGGAGAGGAGCTAGATGGAGTGAAGGGGAGATTAAGAAGGTGAGAGAGGTAAAGAGAGAAGAGAGATTTTTTGAGAAAGAGGGAAAAAGTAAGAGAGAGAGAAAAGAAAGGAGGGAGGAGAGAAGTAGGGAAGAAGGGGAAGTAGGGAAGAAGGGGGGAAGAAGGGGGAGGTGGGCAAGAGTAAGACAGAGAGAGTGGGAATAAGAGAGAGAGAAAGAAAGATAGCGAGAAAAGAGGAAGCATTAGAATAGAGAGAGCATGCATAAGTATGAAATTGAGAGAGATGCAGGAAGGGAGAGGTATAGAACAAGAGAAAGAGAATATGACAAAGAGAATAGTAAAGAGGGAGAGAGTCAGAATGAGAGAGATACACCAAGGGAGAAAGAGAGAGCACGAGAGATTAGAAAAGGAGGGAGAGAAAAGGAGAGAGAGAGATGATAAAGATCATGAGAAAGTAAGACATAGAGAGAGAAAGTAAAGGAAAATGTTAGAGAGCAGTGATGTAGAAATGAAAGGGAGTGAGTGAGAGAAGGAAAAAGAGAACAAAAATGAGATGATAAAAAAAAGTATAAGAGAAGAGGGAGGGTGGGAGAGGGAGAGAGAGATAAAGAGAGAAAGAAAGAAGAGAGAGCTAGTGAGGGAGGAAGAGAGATGAAAGGGATGCGAGAGATAGGATGAGATAGTGGGGGAGGGAGAGAGGGGAAGAGAGGAAGATAGAGAGAAAGGGAGAAGAGTGGAAGAATTAATCAAGATAGTGGGAGAGAAGGAGAGAGCGAGGGACAGAAAGAGTGAGAGACGGATAGAAGAATGAGATACCCTCCCTTTCTCTCTTTAACCCTCTCGATACTCGCTCACTCATTCTTATGCTCTCTCTCACTTCCCTCCCTCCCTCTGCCTCTCTCTCTCACTCAATTTCTTCCTCTCTCACTCACTCACTCCTGCTCTTTCTTCTCTTAGTCTCTCCTCTCTGTGTATTTTTCTCATTCTCTCTCTTATTGTTTCTCCCTCTCTCTCTCTCTTATCTTTTTCGCCCACTCTATCTCTCTCTATTTATCATTCTCTTGCTCTCTTTTCTATCACTCTTACTTTCCTCTCCTTCTTTGCTTATTCTTTATCTTGTTTTATTGTTCACTCTCTTTTTCTCACCTTTCACTCTATTATTGTATTGCTCTCTTCTCTCCCTCTTCTTATCTCTCTCACTATTTCTTGCTTTCTCTTACGCTTCTTTCTCTCACTTTTTCCCTCTCTATTTCACTCCCTCCCTCTCTCTCTATAACACATCTTTATCTCTCTTTCTCACACACTCTCTCTCACTCTCTTCCTTTACTCTCTCTTTTGTATTTATCACTTGTTCTATCTTTCTTGCCCCTCTCTCAATCAAGGTAGAGAATATTGAGAGAGTGTGTGGGATGAAGAGGGGTTGAGATAAAGAATAATGAGAGAGAGGGGGTGTGATGGAGAGAGATAGAGAATGGAGAGAGAGAAGAGAGAAAGAGAGAGAAAGAGTGAGTAAATGGAGAGTTACGTAGAGATTTATTGACAAAGAGAAAGAGTGAGTGAATAGAGATTGGTCGTGGAGTGAGAGTGGGAAAGTGAGAAATCAAAAGATAGAGCATGAGAGTGAAGTAGAAAAAGAAAATAGAGATAAAGAGGGAGAGGGAGTGAAAAATGGAGAGGGAGAGAGAAGGAGGGAGAGTAAGAAAGGAAGAGCAGGAAAGACAGAAATGGAGAGAAATTGTGGGTGTGAGAGAGGGAACAAAAGATAGAAAGAGAGAGTGAGTGAGAGTGTCAGAGCAATAGAGAGTGAGAGAGAGAAGAGATGGAGAGAGAGGCAGAGAGTGGGAGTGGGTAGGGTGTGAGAGAGAGCAATAAGGAGAGGGTTAGAGTGCGAAAGAGAGCAAGAGATAGAGGGAGATATAGTGAGAGAGTGAGGGAGGCATAAGGAGATCAGTTGAGAGAGATCGAGAAATGAAAGCTGGAGAGAAAAAAAGATGGCAGGAGATAAGTATATACAGTCAGAGAGAGCGTGAAAGAAAGAGAGGGAGGGAGAGTGAGAATGAGCGTAGAAAGAGAGAGAGTGAGAGATTGAGAAAAAAGAGCAAGTTAAGAGAGATTGAGAGAGGTGGATAGAGTTAATGATATGGAGAGAGTGAGGAGCAAGAGAGAGGGATAAAAAAGAGCAACATAGAGATCGAGAGAGTGAGAGGTAAGATAGGGAGGAGAGAGAGAATGAGAATGACTTGAATAGAGTGAGACATAATTAGATTGATGTAGACTGAGAGAGAGGGTGAAAGGAAAAGGAGAGCTTGGGAGAAAAGAGAAAAGGAAGGAGAATGAGAAGATTGAGAGAAAGAAATATGGAGAGGCAACAAAAGTGAGGGAGTGAGAGAGAAAGAGAAAGAGGGAGTAATATGGAGCGAGAGTGAGAAACATAGGGATAGTGGGATAGAGCTAGAGATGGAAAGGAGAGAAAATGAAGATTGAGCTAGAAAAGGAGGAAGAAATAGTGAGAGAGATGAGACAGAGAAAGAGGGAGAGAGTTGAGCGAGAGAGGGGCAGAGTGAGCGAGTGATAGAGAAGTTTGAAGAGATAAGGGGGAAGGAGGGAAGGAAGGAGAGGGCACAAGAGAGTGAGAGTGAGCGGTAGGGAATGAGAAAAGAGCTCGGGAGAGTGAGAGCAAGAAAAGTAGACAAAGAAAGAGAGAGAGAGAGAGATAGAAACGGAGGGAGAGAGAAAAGGAGAGGGTGAGAGAATTAGAGTTTGGTGATAGAGAATAAGCTCGAGAGAGAGGTGAAAGGGATGGAGGGAGGGAGAGTGAGACAGAGAGAGTAAGTGAGAGAAGGAGGAAGGAAGAGTGAAGAAAGTAAGATAAAGAGAGAGAAGACTATTAAAGAGTAAGAGAGACAACAGGAAAGAAAAGAAGAAAGAGTGAGAGAGATAGATTGAGAAAGCAAGTGAAAGTGATAGAGGGAGGTAGAGAGATGGAGAGAGGAGAGAGAGAACATAAGAGGTAAAGAGGAAGAGAGAGAGATTAAGAGAGGGAGAAAAAGGGAGAGTGAATATCAAGAGGTAGGGGAGAGATGGAGAGAGTGAGGGATAGAGAGAGAATAAGATACATATGGAGAGGGAGAAACGAGACGGAGGATCAGAGAGGGAGAAAGAGAGTGACGGGAGAGAGAGATTGAACAAGAGTGAGGGAGGGAGGGAGGGAGTGAGAGGGAGTGGGAGAGGGGGATAAAGAGGTAA
>NW_018221719.1:13270-13888 GCF_001263595.1 Phalaenopsis equestris
GGGGGGGGAGGGAGGGAGGGAGTGAGAGGGAGTGGGTGAGGGGGATATAGAGGTGAAGGTAAAGAGAGTTGGAATAGAAGGGAGAGAGATCAATATAGAGTGGAGCGAGATGGGGTGAGAGAGATGAGAGAGAGCGGGAGCGAGTGAGGGAGAGCAGGTGAGAAAGAGATGGGGTGGGAGAGATGAGAGAAAGTGTGAGCGAGTGAGGGAGCGAACAATGAGGTAAGTGATAGAGAGCTCTAGAGAATGGATAAGTGAAAGAGAGGAAGGGTCACATAGAATGAAGGAGAGTGAGGGAGAGAGAGAGTGAGTTGGAAAGGGAGGAAGGGAGAGAGTATGAGAGATGGAGAGAGAGAGAGATAGAAAGGGAGACAGATAGATAGATATTGCAAGAGAGGGGTGTGGAAGAGATGAGAGAGAGCAAGAGTAAGTGAGGGAGTGCAAGAGCAAGTGAGGGAGTGCAAGTGAGAGATTGCAAGAAATGGAATTACAGAAAGAGAGATATAGAGACGAGAAAGAGAAAGAAAGATGGAAATAGAGCAAAAAAGGGAAAGAAAAAGGAGAGAAAGAGAGAGTAAAAAAGGAGAGAAGAAAGATTGAAAGAGGTTGAGAGGGAAA
>NW_018221719.1:14298-15577 GCF_001263595.1 Phalaenopsis equestris
AGGAAAAGAGAAAGAGAGGGAGAGAAGGGGAGAGAGTTAGAGAACAGAGAGAAATTGACAGATAATATGAGGGGTAGAGAGAAAAAGATAAGAGAAAATGTATGAGAGAAGGTAGAGAGTAGAGAAGGTAGGGCGAGGGAAATAGAGAGAGAGGAAAGTAGATAGAGAGGAGGAGAAAAAGGGACATAGGGAGCGAGCATTTGAGGGTTGTAATGAGGTGTAGATTGAGAAATAGATAGGAGTGGGAGAGAGAGCGAGAGGGAAAGTGAGATAAGGAGATAAGGGAATTGGAGGAAGGAGGGAGAGTGGGATAGAGAGAGTGGGACTGTGGAAGGGAGGGAGGGGAAGTGAGATAAAGAGATAAAGGAATTGAAGGAGGGAGGGAGAGTGAAGCGAGTAAGAGTGAGATAGATGATTAAATAAGACACAAAGTAAGAGAGAGAACAAGAGAGTGAAGAAGAGAGAATGTGAGAGAGATAGAGTGAACAAGCAAGTGAGAGAAACTGAGATAGGGAGTTTGAGAGATGGAGAGAGAGATGAGAGAGGTAAAGAGTGTGGGAGAGATAAAGAGAGGGAAATAAAAGAGAAAGATATGTAGAGAAGCAAGGCAGAAATGGAAAAAGAGAAAGTTTCAGATAGATAAAAAAGAAGTAGGGTTAGACAGAATGAAAGAGAGTGGAAGAGAGAGAGAGAGAGTGAGCTAGGGATGGAGAGAGGGAGAGAGAGACAGAGAGAGGGATAAGAGTGTGAGTGAGGGAGATGGAGAGAGGGATGCAGAGAGGTAGGGAGAGTGAGAATGGGAGAGTGGGAAAGATTGACGTAAGATAGAGAGAGAGAGAGAGAGATAGGCAGAGATTGCAAGAGAGGGGTGTGGGAGAGATGAGAAAGAGAGAGAGCAAGAGAAACTGAGGGAGAGAAATTGAAAGAGAGTGAGCAATGGAATTAGATAAGGAGAGATAGAAAGACAAGTGAAGGAGAAAGAAACATGGAAATAGAGCTAGAAAGAGTAAGAAAAAGGAGAGAAAGAAAGAGAGAGTTAAAACAGAGAGAGAAGAATGAATGAAAGAGGTTGAGAGGAAAAAGAGAAAATGTATGAGAGATGCGAAAAAGTATGAGAGATCATAGGGAGAGCATAAAAGGGAGGGAGAGACAAATAGAGAGAGGAAAGGAGATAAGGAGGGGAGAAAAAGGGACGTAGGGAGGGAGCGTTTGAGGGTTAGAATGAGGGAGAGATAAAGAAAGAGACAGAGAGTGGGAGAGAAGGCATGAAATTGAGAGA
>NW_018221719.1:16814-17705 GCF_001263595.1 Phalaenopsis equestris
GGAAAGAGGGAATGAGAAAGAGAGGGAGAGAAAGAGGGAGAATTAGAGGAGAGAGAAGAGAGAGAGGGAGAGTTAGAGTGAAAGAGTGGGAGGGAGTGACAAATAAAGGTTTGGAAGAAGAAAGTGAGAGAAAAAGGAGGGAAATAAAGAGAGGGAGGGGAAGAGAATGGAGAGAGCAAGAGAGAGAGGACTGATAGAGAGAAGATTAAGAGGGAGATTATAATAGAGAAGGAGAGAAAGTGAGAAAGATAGAGTGCTCAAGCGAGTAGAGAGACACAAAGAGAGAGACACAAAGAGAGACAAAGAGAGAGGTGGAAAGATGAAGGGAGAGAGATAGAGTGAGGGAGAAAAATGGAGAGGAGAGATGAGGATAGAGTGAGGGATAGAGAGAACAAGATAAGTATGGAGAGAGAAAAGAGAAGGTGCGTCAAAGAGGGATAAAGAGAGTTGGGGAGAGAGAGAGTGAGCAAGAGAGATTGAGGGAGGGAGAGAGAGAAATAAGGAGATGGAGAGAGAGTGTGTGTGTGAGAGTGAGGGAGAAAGAGGTGAAGAGTGGCTTAAAACGTAGATAGATAGGTAGAGAGTGCGAGAGAGAGGGGTGGGAGAGATGATAGAAAGTGAGGGAGAGTGAGGAAGAGTAAGTGAGAGAGAGAGAGAGAGCAAAAAATGGAGGAAAAGTGAATGAGAAAGAGAGAAAAGATAAGAGATAAGGAGGGAGTTTAGAAGAAAGGGAGAGAGATTTAGCAATAAGGTGTGCGAGAGAGCTAGGAAGAGGGCAATAAGAGGCTGAGAGTCAAAGGCTGTGGGTGATGAATAGGCCAGTGGGGGAGGGAGGAAGAGAGATAAAGAGACGAGACTGCGAGAGAGAGATAGAGGGAGAGAGAGAGAGAT
>NW_018221719.1:17827-22200 GCF_001263595.1 Phalaenopsis equestris
TTTGAGAGAAGAAAGTGAGAGAAAAAGGAGGGAAATAAAGAGAAGAAGGGAGATCGAGAGGGAGAGAAAGAGGGACGTGGGGTGGGTGTTTTTGATGGTTAGAATGGGGGAGAGATATAGAGAGACAGAAAGTGAGGGGGAAAGAATATAGAGTGAGATGGATAATAAAAGAGATATAGAGGGAAAAAGAGAGTGTTAGAGAGGGATTGGGGAGAGAGAGAGGGTGTGAGTGAAAGAGAGAGTGACTACAAAAGATAGAGAGATACACAAGAGTGATGGGGAGAAGGGAGAGACCAAGAGACGGAGTAAGAGAGAGGGAGAGGCAAGGAAAGAGACAGAAAAATTGACAAGTAGAGAGAAAGAGAGAGAGACAAATAGAACAAGAGAGAATGGAGATAAGAGAGATGGAGGGATAAATAGGTAAAGAGAGCGAAGGAGACAAAGGGGGATGAAGACATGAAGGGAGAGAGAGAAGGATAAAGATAGAGTGATGAAATAAGGGAGGGAGAGGGAAATAAGGGCTAAAGTGATGAAATTAGAAAGAAAGAAGGAAAGGAGGGCAGGAGAGAGAGAAAGAAAGTGAGAGAGGGAAGTGGAAATATATTGAGAGGGAAAGAAAGTAAGAGAGGTAAAGAGAGCAAAAGAAAATGGGAGAGATAGAGAGTGATAGTGTGGAAGAGAGAGCTAGTCAGAAGTAGAAAGAGAAGAGATAGAGAGAGAATTGGAGATAGAGTTGGAGAGGGAGAGGATGGAGTGAAAGATAGAGAGAGATAGAGAGTGCGAAAGATTGAGTGCGGAGAGGAATGGTGAAAGTGGGAGAGAGAGAGAGGGATGGAGTTAATGAGAGAGAGAGCGCAAATGATGGAGAATGCGAGAGAGATAAATTGAGAGGGGGAGTAAAAGAGAGAAGGTAGATAGAGTGAGGGAGATTAAGAAAGGGAGAGAGAGGGTGAGGGACTGAAAAATAAAGAGAGAGAAAAAGAAGATTGAGAGTAAGAGATTGATATAAATAGTGAGAGTGAGAGAAAAGAGGCCAAAAGAGAGAGTGAGAGAGAAGAAAATAAACTAAAAGAGGGGGAAAGAAAGCATGAAGAGTGAGAGTAAGAGCTTAGAGAAATAAAGGGAGTGAGAGAAGAGAGAGAAGCAAGAGATGATTCAGAGAGTAGAGAGAGTCAAAAACAGATAATGTGAGAGAAAGGGAGAGAGAAGAAGGGGATGGGAGAGAGGGAGGGATGGAGATAGAGAGCTAGCAGTGGACAAAGAAGAGTGAGAAAAGGAGAACAAACAGAGAGAGAAAGAGAAGAAAGTAAAAGAGATAAAGAAAATCAAAAGAAGATATGGAGTAGACGATAGAGTGAGTAAAAAGAAGAGAGTAAGAGAAAGGGAGAAAAATGGGAGAGAGAGGGAGTGTGAGATTGAGGAAGAAAGAGAACAAGAGAGAGAGGGAGAAAGAAGGAGCGAGAGAATAAAGAGAGCATAGAGAAAGAGAGATCTCACCAGAGTGACAAATAAATATAGAGATATGGAGGAAGAAAAAAAAAGATATAGAGAGAAACATAGTAAGAGAGTGAGGAAGCGAGAGTGAGAGAGGGAAAGAATGCGATAGTGGGAGGGAGAGTAGAGAGTGTGAGAAGAAATAGAGCGTAAGTACGAGAGAGAGGGAGAGAGAGAGAAAGGGATTGAGAGAAAGATAGGCCAAGAGAGGGAGAGACAGAGAAAGGGATTGAGAGCAAGATAAGGAAAGAGAGAGTGAGATAAAAAAGAGAGTAAGAGAAATGTGTGAGGAGAGAGGTATAAAAGAGGGAGCGAGATAGAGAGAAGGGGGAGAGGGAGAGAGTGGGGGACAGGAATAGGAGAGATAGTGGAAGGGAGAGAGAAAGAAGAGAGAGAGAAGTGAGGAAGCAATAGAGAGAGAGAAAAGGAAGGAGGGAGAGAGAGATGTAAGGTGAGATATAAGGAGAGAAATAGATATAATTGAAGGTGGATAGAGGGAGAGCGAGGCGAAGAAGTAGGAAATGGAAGAGAGAGGGATGAAGATTGATAGAGAGAGCAAAAGAAAGTAGAAGTGAGAGAGAGAGGAAGGGAGCGAGTGATAGTGAGAGAGGAAGAGAGTAATCAATAGAGTGAGGGAGAGGGCATGAAAGGGGAAGAAAGAGAATAAAGACAAAGAAGAGAGAGAATTGGGATAAAGAAAAAAAAAGGAAAAGAAGGATAGAGGGATAAATAACAAGAGTAAATAGAGCAAACAAAGGATTGAGATAAATAGAGCAAACAAAGGATTGGGACTGAGAGAGAGAGAGAGATACTGAGAGAGAGAGGGAAAAAATTAGAGAAAGTTATATAAATAGTATAGAAAAGGTGAGAACATGGTTGAGGGAGCATGAGAGTGAGAGATCAATAGTAGAAGCTATTGTGTGAAGGAGAAAGATAGAATATGAGAGAGATATGGGGTGGAATGAGAGTAGAGACAGTGGAAGTGAAGGGGAGAGAGAAATATGAACAATATAGAGGGATGTAAGAGAAAATGATTGGGTGAGGAAGAGAGACAGTGAGAGGATCACAAAGTAGAGAGCTTAAGAGAGGGAGGAAGGGAGGGAACAAATGAGGGTGTGATAGAATAGAGAGAAGATGGAGAGAGTTGGAAGAGAGTGAGAGAGAGTGAGAGGGAGATAGAATGTAAGGGTGAGAAAGAGAAGAAAAGAAAAAAGGGCTTGAAAAAAAAAAAAAATAATGGAAGGTGAATATAGGAGAGGTATCCAAATAAGGGGATGGAGAGTATGATGGAGTGTAGGTGAGTGGAAAAGCAAGTGTGTGTGTGAGAGAGAGAGAGACAGAGGAAGTGAGATACATATAGAATGCATATAGAATGAGTGAGAGAGAGAGAGTGCAGGGGAAAGGATAATGCAAGCAACCAAGAGAGATAGTGAGAGAGAGATCAAGATAATGAGGGAGAGAATGAGAGAGAGTGGGAGAAAGAGGAAAGAAGAGATAGTAGGAATAGAGAAAAAAAGAGAAAGAGAGTTGTTTGGAGAGAGAGAGTGATAAATCAAGAAAGAGATAGAAATAGTGAGAGGGAGAAGTGAGAGAGAATAGAGAGAGCAAGAGAATGATACAGTAAGTAAGAAAGAATGATTGAGAGAATGAGGGAGATAAGGGAGGGAGAGTTAGAGTAAACAAGAGAGGGAGAGAGTTATAGAGAGGAAGAGAGGGGCAGATAGAGATGAACGAGTGAAGATAGGAAGCAAAAAAGAGAGTTAAAGAGAGTGTGAAATGGGAAGAGAGAGAAGAATGAATAAAGATAGGAAGTGAAGAAAGGGAGAGAGGGGTTGGGATGTTTTGGAGGTGTGTATGGAGTTAGAGTTGGGTAGGGATAAAAAGATAGAGAAAGATAGAGTGAGTGGGAGTGGGAAAATAGAGATAGAGCAAGAAGTAAATTGAGACAGAGCGAGTGATAGAGAACAAGAGAAGAGAGTAAGAGTGTTAATAAAAGAGAGGGAGAGAGAGAGAGGGTAAGAGAGCAAGATAGAGAGAGAGAGCGATAAAGTGAGAGGGAGAGTAACTGAGCTACATAAAGGGAGAAAGATAAAGAGAGGGAGAATTAGAATGAGATAGAAAAAGAGAGGGAGAAAGAGCATGCGAGATACATAGAAAGTGATAGAGAAAATAAGAAAGAGGGAGAAAGGAATGGAGAGAGATAGATGGATAGAGAGAGGGGGACAGAGAGGGAGATGGAGTGAGAGGGAGAGGGAGGGGAGAGAAAGAGAGGGAAACAAAGAGATATATAGAGTTGTGGAGTAATAGAGTGAGAGAGATTGAGAGATAAATTGAGAAAGATTGGAGTAAGAGTGGAAGAGATGGAGAGAAAAAGATAGCTAGATGTAGATGAGAGAGAGAGGAGCAAGAGTGAGAGAAATAAAAAGGGAGTGAAGGAGACAGAGGGAAAAAAAACATGAGAAGATAGTAAGAGAAAGGCAGAGAAGGAGGGAGAGTGAGAGAAGAAGAGCAAGGGAAAAGAGATAGAGGAAAAGGACAAGAATGAGACTTAGAGAGTTGGAGGAGAGAGGGAGGGCGAGAAAGACGGAGAGAGAATAAATAAGGAAAAGGAAGGATGGGGGAGTGGCAAAGAGTGCAAAATTGAGAGGGAAAAGGGGTTATGGAGAGTGGGAGTGAAAGATCGAGAAAGAGAGTGAGAGTTACTGAGAGAGAAAAAGGAGCGAAGAAGAGAGACGAAGAGAGAGTGTAAGCATAAAAAGGAGAGAGAAGAGTAAACAAGAGAAGAGAGAGGGAAAAAGAGAAAAAGAAAGGGAGGAAAAGAGAGATAGAAAGAAGGAAGGAGGGCAAAATATGAAATGGAGAGAAGATGGTGAGCCAAC
>NW_018221720.1:0-636 GCF_001263595.1 Phalaenopsis equestris
TCCTAGCCACCTCACTTCTAGTGAAGAGCCTTTGGAAATGCTCAACAGCACTATCAGCAATATCTTGGGGATTGTTCAGTCAGTCTCCCTTGGAGTCCTTGATCTTATGAATCTCATTACATTTCCTTTTATGGTTAATAATAGAATGGTAATAGCTGGAATTTCTATCCCCCAAACAAAAATAATTTTGAGCAGCTTTCTGATGGAAGAGATGCTCCTGCAAGTTAATAGCATTCAGTAGTCTTTCATTGGCATTGTAGAGATCAGTTTCCAAATTGGAACAAAGACTGATTTTAGATTCCAAGTCATTTACAATGGCTTCAGCTTCCACCACCCTAGTATTTAAATTGCCAAAAGTCTGCCAATTCCAGGCTTTGAGTTTAGCAGCAAGCCTTTTATGAAGAATCCATAATTTCACCCAAGGATTGTTATTGTGACAGCTGGCACAAATAGATCTAACTTGATTCAAAAAGTCTGGGTGAGATGACCAGACATTTAAATATCTGAAGTTATTTTTGGTGGGGTTTATGGAGCTGCTGATGGAGATCATGAGAGGTCTGTGGTTTGAACCAGACATAGATAGATGAGAAACAGATGTATGGAAAAAATCATTGAGCCAGTGATCATTAACAAGAG
>NW_018221720.1:696-2385 GCF_001263595.1 Phalaenopsis equestris
AACCCAACTAATAGGGTCTAGCCATATGCATGTTGTCTAAGAAGAAGTTCATTTTGTTAATATCAAGAGGTCTGCCTCCAATCTTTCCATCAGAAGATGTCATGCAATTGTAATCTCTACAAACCAGCCATTTTGAGGAGATATTAGTGCTCAAGTTAAGGAGCTCCTTCCAAAGTTCCACTCTCCCAGCAGAAGAGCTAGTGACATAGACAAAAGTAGCATGAGCAAAATGGCCAGCCATAGAGAGGGATACATGTAAGAACTGAGGGTGATCTAAGAGGATATTCCAATTGAATTCTTTCCTGCAGAGTAACCAAATATTATTGTTACAATTAGCAGCAAAATGAAACTCAGGAAATTTTTAAATGATTCTATCCTTATGCTTAGACACCATTGGTTCCTGAAGAGCAATACACCAAAGCTTGTACACCCTATTAAGATGCAATAATCTGCTAAGGGACCTAGGGTGTGCCAATCCCCTAACATTCCAACAAAGTAGGTTAATCATTGATCATTTTTCCTCTCCTCCTTGTTCTAGGAAGAGATTCCAAACTTTTGGACATGATATCTCCACAGGTATATATATAATTTGGAAAATAGGATTTTTAAAAATTAATTTATATGATTAATCAAATTAATGATTTTTTTTATGAGAAAGTTATTAGAGGTTCACTTAGTTAAGAGAAACACTTAGACAAAATTTCATGATTTTTCAAATTAAATTTCGATCATTATTATTTAATTATTAAACAATTTAATGATTTAATTAAATGTAAAATAATGTTTTAATTATAAAGATTATTTTTATCTCTTTATTCAACCGCTCTGTGTTCAGAGAATTAAGATAAAAAAATTTTGTATTTTTATAATTTCTAATTTCTTTATTATAATTATTTTAATGAGAAAATTAGGAAAATACATTTTTAAGCCTTCGGAAATTTATTTTTAACTTAGGAAAATTAGGAAAAATATTTTAAAAAGTCTCAAGTGATCAAGAAACCATTAGGAACATTTTGAAATATTTTGTTATTTTTTGGATTTTTAATTATTTTTAATTATTTTGAATTCAAAATAAAGCTAAAAAATCAGTTAATTTCTCAAAAATAACATTTGTTTTTCCTAAGTACCCCTAATCACAAGGAACTCAAAAAACCACTTTTCATAATTTTCCTAAGAGTATATAATTTAATAATATCATTTTTATACAAAAGTACAAGGTTTCTTAGAAATTCAATTTTAGTGCACAAATATGGTCAAATAAATTGAAATTTTTATAGTGGGTAAACATGTTTTTTATACACAACATTGAATTGATTTTGTCAATTTTTTACTAGTATTTAATTTACATATACTAAAACAATTATATTAAAACAATATAAATATAATTAATAAATTATAGAAATGTACAAAATCATTCAAAAGATCATGACATTTTTCCTAGGCTTCTCTGACCATAAAAAACCTACTAAAATTATTTCCATAATTTTTCAAGTGGTATTTTAGTTTATATAATTAAAATAAGCCAAAACAGCCATCCTAACTTGAAAACTAGGGTTAGAAGCACAGAGATGTTCTCTGACCTTCGAAAAATCAGAGAACATAACCCCTGTCATAAGGAAAGAACCATAAAACTTTCAAGCCATGGTGAGTAATGCCTGATCATGATGAATTAGAATACTCCTGAGAGTA
>NW_018221721.1:0-1151 GCF_001263595.1 Phalaenopsis equestris
GTCTCCTGCTTGTGATTGAGAAGATGAACAAAAGGGAGGATGCAGCTAGATCGCTCAGTCCTATGCGGCTGTTTCTTCTGCCTGCAGAAGACTGCAGGAGAGACAATGCTAGAGATTGCGGAGCTATGATTTGGGTAGGTATGAGAAACGACATGATTAGGACTTTCATTTTCTTTTTAATTGGCTAGCCAGTAGGGCGTATGTAGGGGTGTACACAAACCAAACACGAACGAACAAAGCTCGTGTTCGTGTTCGTTTCGTTTGAAATTATGTGGGTTTGAAATAGACGCGTGTTTGAGATTGTTCGTGAAGTTACTGTTCGTGTTCGGTTTGATTTGTTTGAAATATGTTTGAAATGTTCAAATTATTCGAATTGTTTGAATTTTTCGAAATCTTACAAATTTATTTGTATTGTTCGAATTGTTAAAAATTATTTAAAAACTTAAATCTATATGAAATTAATGCTTAAACCTGTATGAATCACAACACAAATGCAAAATATCTGAAACATAGCTCACAATAAAGCCATAATATCATATCTCATCCATAAAAAAATCAGAAATAGAGGTAATATGCGAGATTTCACCCCCAAAAGCTATATTTCATTTAAAGAAACTAAATAAATCTTAAAGAAATATAAGAAAATTTAAATTAGGAGACGAACCTGAAGATAAATACGAAATTATAGAATTTAATATAAGCTAAGAGGCGAACCTGAAAATCAAATTATAATTTATAGGATTTAATTTTTTAAAATATGATAAGTTTATAGAGTATATTATTATTTTTAAAATATGATAATATTTATATATATAATTATTTTAAATTATTTCATATTTCGTACAATAACGATTCGAACACGATCGAACAAATGACTATTCGTGTTTGGTTCGTTTATAAACCAAACGAAAAAAAAAAATATTGTTCGTGTTCGTCTCCGTCTCGTTTGCTTATCGAACGAATCAAACACGAACTTCCCAACGAGCTGAACAAGAACTGTTCACGAACAACGAGTTTTTTTGACAGCCCTAGGCGTATGCCCCCTCCTGGGGCGTAAAATTTTTCCCAGGCGTAAGAGGTGTGATGGATTGTATGCTCTAGGAGGATTACAACCCCCTCGTTGGGCCAGGGCTTAATACCTCACGCACAGG
>NW_018221721.1:4639-15873 GCF_001263595.1 Phalaenopsis equestris
ATATATATATAGATATATAGATATATATATATATATATATAGATATATAGATATATATATATATTGGGGGGGAAAGAGCATCGAAGGCTCCCTACGTGTTAAAATTAAGAAACAGGTACAAAAGTTGGAGGGGAGGAGGATCTCTGTCTAAAACAACCAAAAATACTTTTAACACACCCGTAGGGGTTCCTCCTCTCACATTACAACTCACGCGAAATGAAAACTCCAAACTTACAAGTATACCCAAGCTAAAAAAACAAAACTAAAAAATAGTATACCTCCTGTGTAGTAGAAATAACAAGAAAAGAAACAAAAATGAATCCAAGAAAAAAAAGAGGCAGCAAAAAACAAACAACAGTGCAAACTGGGATGTCGATCGATTGAGCAGAGCGGTCAAACGACACAAGACCAGCGTTAACCAAGAGATCAAGAGAGCCAGAGACACAAAGCCAGAAAGGGGTGCAATCCGAAACCTGCCAGCAAAATAAAGAAACCACAAGAGGGAGGGTGCAAAACCAAACCACAGTAAAGATACAAGAGCTCATAGAGCTGAGTAGCAAGTAATTTCTAAAATCTAACATAAGGAAAATCCAGGTTATCCCCAGTAAGGAGACGTCTGAGGGGAGCAGGGGGAGATAAACCTACAGAGCATGCGTCCCCTGCTTGCCTGGCTGACCAATCGGCCGGGGAGTTGCCCTCTCTATGGATGAAACTCCAACTCACTTTCATATGTATTTCAGAAATTAAAGCAGAAATACGTTTAAAAATGCATATAATATCCCAGAGAGGATGAGAGATACTCAATAGTATATCATAGAGCATTTTCGAATCAGTTTCCACCTCATCGTATGAAAATTGAAAGCAATTGCCACCGTTAATGCAAGAAAAACTCCCCAACATTCCGTGGCTAAGGGGTTGCCAGTAGCAACAGGAGAATAAAAATAACACATACACTTACCCTCAAAATTTCTAAAAATGCCCCCAATCGCAGCAGATAAATGGTTCCAATTGGCATCCACATTCACCTTAACCCATTCGGAAGAAGTGGGAGCCCACTTGATTAAACGGGGGAGCCTGAAGTTCGAAACATCATTGGTACACACCCTGAGGGCCTTGGTGTAATAGGCCAACACATAAGAAGTTGTCATAGATGCTATAGGAGGGGGGGAATTATATTTGAAGTTGTTTCTCGCGGTCCAAATAAACCAAAGGACCAGCAAAGGAACCCTTATCATCAAAAGCCTTCCATTGCCACAAATAAATACTTAGGATGACTCTATGGATCCAGGGGATACTAAAGTGTAAGCCCAATATATTCCAAACATTCAAAGAAAAAACACATTCAAAAAATATGTGTCTCGAATCTTCCTCTGAGACTTTGCACATAGGACATCTCGAAGCCAATTTAAGACCTTTCAACTTTAGAATGTCATCAAGAGGCAGTAAAGAAGAGAAAAATCGTCAGAGGAAAAAGGAGATAGAGGGAGTTAAAAGTTTGTGCCAAATTTATTTTCCTCAAAATCAATCCAGGTGAGAGTGTAAAGTGTCATAGAGTAACTTGCAGACCGATTGAGAAGTCATCCTTTTCCCCACGGGGAAATCCCTGCGGGAAGGGGTAATAGGTATGGTATTTATATGCTTAGCATTTTGCTCCCTCACAATAGAACACAGTTTGGTGAAATCCCATCTATCTTGAGAAAAGAAATCAGAAACAAGTAAGTTATTAGTATGGGGAGGATGAGAATATTCAGAGAGAGAAGACAATCCCCAATTATCATTCCAGAAAGAGATGTTACCGGCACCAATGTCCCAAAACATGAAATCACTAGCAATAGACCTAGCATTAACAACAGCTCTCCAGATCCGAGAATCACCAACCTTTCACAAAACCTGGGAAGGGTGAGAAAAATCACAGTATTTCTGATGCATAAAAGTGGCCCATAGAGATGAGCCTATTCTAAATTTAAACAAGAGTTTGCAAAGGTTTATTTCAACCGTGTGTTTCAAGGCTTTAAAGCCAAAACCGCTAGCCTTCTTAGGCTTATACAACCTTTGCCAAGAGTCCCAAATCTTTTTGGCACCATTCCCCACCCAAAGGAATTTATTAAAAAACCTCTCTATGACATTAACAACACTTTTCTTCAGATTAAACACCTGCAAAACATATAGAGGAATACTCTGAAGCACACTAGATAGCAATGTTATCCTGCCCCAAGTAGAAAGGAAAACATTTCTCCAATCGTTAATTTTACACTTGATTTTTGCAATAACATCATCCATATTAATCTGTTTCCTCCTTCCCCTAATCAAATTAACCCCAAGGTATTTAAGAAAGAGAGACACAGTGATAACCTGTATAAGAAACCCTCTAATGAATAAGTTGCTGCTTAACCTGTTTGCCTAAATACATCTGAGATTTGTCACAATTAAAAACTAGTCTAGAACAATTCTGAAAATCATTTAAGAGCCTCATTATTTGTTTTAAGGCAAGTTTAGAAGCATTAGAAAAAATAGTAACATCATCCTCGTAAGCAAGGTGAGAAACCACCATTTTGGACTTATGAGAAAACTGTGTATGAGGGTGAATCAGTTGAAAATGATTGAGCATTCTAGATAAATAATCAAAGGCTAAAATGAAAATAATAGGGGAGAGAGGGTCCCCCTGTTTAATGCCCCTGCAAGCAGTGAAGAAACCATAACAATTACCATTAACTAGCACGGAGTAATGATTGCTAGCCAACCATCTTTTAATCAATATGCAAAAACTGGAATTGAAACCTCCGACCTTGAAAACGTTGATGATAAAATCCCAGCTAATAATATCAAATGCCTTATTGATATCTAATTTGATAAATAGATTGTCACCTCTGCATTTTTTATCAAGATCTTTTAAAATTTCCTGGGCTAAGAGGATATTGTCAGAAATATCACGGCCTTTTTAAAAGCCGATTGATGTGGAGAGATGAGAGAAGAAAGATGAGGTTGTAGGCGGGTCACAATTAATTTGCTAATAATTTTTGAAACCACAGAAGTGAGCGATATAGGACTAAAATCCTTCCATGTATAATATTTCCAGGATCTTCTCCTTGAAAAAAACTTTGAATCGCAATAACCACATTTTTTTTATGATGTCCCAACAAGATTTATGATGTCCCAATAATAAATATAAAAAGCAGAAGTGAAACCATCAGGGCCAGGAGCCTTCTGGGAGTGAATATCTTTGAGGGCAGAGAAAATTTCCATCTCAGAGGGGGGATCAAACAAAGAGAGGGAGGAAACCATATCTCTATGAGCATCAAACATTTTTGAATGAATATCAGTGACCGGCAGAGCATCAGCATAAAGAGAGATAAAATAATCAGCAGCATTGGAACCAATTTGATCAACATTAGTGAGGACACACCCTCATCGGTAACAATCTTGAGAATGGCATTAATATTCCGCAATGTTTAATGATGGCGTGAAAATACTTTGTGTTTCGATCGCCATTTCTAAATTGAGTGTCACAAGGTTTTTGTCTAAGGAAATCTTCCTCAATAGTGATTTCCTCCAAGAGTATGGTGAGCATGGGCTAACTTAGCAACAAGATCAGGAGTGTCGATCACCTGTGCCTCCAGCATTGGAACCAATTTGATCAACATCAGTGAGGACAACACCCTCATCGGTAACAATATTAAGAATGACATTAATATTCCGTCGATGTTTAATGGTTGCATGAAAATACTTAGTGTTTCGATCACCATTTCTAAATTGAGTTTCACAAGCCTTTTGTCTAAGGAAATCTTCCTCAGTAGTGATTTCCTCTAAGAGAGTATAGTGAACATGGGCTAACTTAGCAACAAGATCAGGAGTGTCTATCACTTGTGCCTCCAGTACATCCACCTCATGTTGGGCATTCAAAACCCTGGAATGCACATTGCCAAAAATATCAAAGTTCCACTTCTTTAAAAAAGTAGTCACATTCTTATGCAATTGCCATAAAATAAACTAAGGGCTGTCGCTCCACCGCGAGACCCAAGTCTGTTTAATCAAATCAAGAAAGGTAGGATGAGAAATCCAAACATTAAGAAATTTGAAATAAGAGCGAGCAGTTTTAACATGAAAAGCCAAGCTAAGCAAAATTGAATTATGATCCGAAGCAGCATGATTAAAATGCTTGACATGAATAATATTATAATAGCCTAGAAAAGAGGAGTTTCCCATTGCAGGACTTTAATAACACCACCTTCAAGAGCTTCGTAGAGAGATTGTGGAACATTGCAGGACTTACCGATAGCAAAACCAGACTCTGAACCTGAAAGAGGAGCACGAGTAGGAATAGAAAAGTCGTCGGCAAGGGCAGTGACATAGGAACAGAGCATCGATGCCATCTCCACAGGCAAGATGATCACGTTAGATTTGAGCAGCTTGGCGAGCTGCGACAGTGCGACAATTAGACTTCGGGGAAGTTGTTTGTCGGGTAGGGCGACAGGCACGTCGTCAACTACAGGTGAGGAGAGACGATGCGAACCGCGTCAGGTTAGGAGACGACATTCAAACGAGCGTCGTCGACTGAGAGCTGTGAGCGCGTGAAATCATCGTCGTGGGAGACAACGGAGAGGAGAGAAGTCAGAGATTCACCGTCGGGCAAAACCCTTGCAGAACCCGCTGTCGCTGCCAACGACATTTTTCATATATATATATATATATATAAGTATTTATATTTATATTTATAGTAAGTTTACTATTATACCCTGAAACTGGGAAAGGTAGGCACCAATTCAAAGGAAATCCAATAATCTCTTGTAGAGTTGTCACTCTATTGATCATTCGGTCTAACTAGCCAATATCTAAAAGGGTTTGATACTAACATACATATTATTATAATTATCATATACATTTCATACATTACAAACCAAATATTTTTAGGAGTATATGAAACATTGTTATGTATGCATAAAATATCAATTGCAGAAATAAAATACTTTGTATTTAACATGAGTAATCAAAATTAAATATTGTCACTCAGAACAATTGAATGTATAGAAGTTTGTGTAGAAATAAATCAAGGTAAACCGACGATCATATCATATCAGTACGATAATGCTAAATAAATTGACTAAATAATCACATTCTATACACATTTATAAATACTAACAAGCACACTGATAGGTAGTAAGGAATACACCTTTAACAAGGAATGGTATATTTATCTCTTATTTAAGAAAAAAATCACCTACCAATGTGGATCATAGGCAGCCCAACATTTCATTTACGATGCATATATTCTCTGTTTGAGGCATAATGCTCCTCAAATCTTAAATATAAAATAATATAAATAAATTATGTATTCAACACATTACATATCAAACCATTATACAACAACATTCAGTTAAGCACAGTTTTTGAAATCAATCATTAAACATTATACTTAGAATTTGCAGTATTCTATTATCACCCTTAAAGCAAACAAATTTAGTAAAATTAAAAAACAAATGTTTAAAATTATCTCCAAAAACTAAGTTGAACACAAGTATAATCCTTCACCTGAGTGTTCCGTACTAACAGCAAGCCCAACAAACTAGGGTATGAAAATTTCTCTTATTATATCAAGTTATAATTAAATATGATAAATCTTCTTTTGATTAAGTTAGAACTTTCCATAAAAAATAAATGTGGACTCTCCCAAACATAACAGCTATTAATCACAACAATACAATAATTTAGATATATAAATATATATAATTATTGCAATACCCCAAAAGTCTTACATCCGTTGAGCTTATTAAAATTTCCCTAAATATATTATTAAGTTAATTTTAAGCATTATACCCAATGAGAATGTAAATATTTGATTCACTATCATTAACCTTCTTGTTAATATCTTTTACACACCACACTATTATTTTAATCATCTAGGTTAAAAGATTCAATATCATGATTCAATCAAACTTTAACAACAATCTAACAAACAATGATCATATATATAGTCATTTTGATTTTCCCCTCCTTCGACTTCCTCTCTTCTAGCTCTATTGCAATTTAACAAAACTATAAAGTCTCCCCCTAGAGCCACCAAATTTTTGAAGCCTTTGGAGGACTTCGTCGATCTTCCTTCTGCTTCATTCTATCAAGGATCCCCTCGTCCATCGATCGATCTCCTCTTTCTCGATTCAATCACCATTCAATTGTTCTCTCGTTTGAAGCCTTAGCCAGCTGCTTGCCCTTTCTACCTCTAGGGTGGGACGGGGTGGAGCGAGTTAGTTGGGCTAGTTCGGTTCAAGTCAATACAATAATCTCTTTGTTATTTTCATAATCTGATTCTCAAATCATGATCTTAGAAGATAAGATTGATAATCTACTCAATTACTCAAATCTTTTGTAGAATCTAGATTATCATGTTAGTAATCTTCATAAATAAACTCTTCATGGAGTTTAGAATTTTAAAACTAGTAGAATTAACACTCATTTTATATACTTCTACAATTGACAAGCTTTTCATTCTTTGGGGTTAAAAATATTGGTGTATAAAATGTTCTATCGTTATGTTTAGATGTTGTTAGATTGGAATACGTGGGATGATAACATGCATAACCAACATGAGATTCATTATAATATAACTTATCATATGGTTATATTGATGAGAATAACATCTTTGATTTTATTTGTAATCTTTAGTCATATGCAAAATATAGTTTAAAATTGTGAATATGAGCAGGCCTTAGCGCTTTTCTTAGGAAAACAAATGGAAAACAATGCCTCATTAATTCAGTGTAAGGTGTACGCCACACATAAAGAAGGTACGCCTTAAGGCTCGCATTGTCTCAATTATAGTGAGTGCACAATTTGAAATTAGAGTTTTTCTTAGACAAACATTTAAATAGCATCACTTACCCTCATGCCTTGCCTCACTCTATTTTTGGGATGAACACCCCCCCATGCAACCACTCTTCACGCAAGCAAACTGTCGAGCCTCTCCGCCATTGCTGCTATCACCAGTCCTCTCTACCACCATCGGGTTGCCTTTTCCTTGCCAAATTTTCTTCCTCTACAAGGGACTCTTCTTGCTTCTCCTAGTCTATTTTTTTTTGTTTATGGCAATTCTTTGTTTATGGCAATTCTTAGACCTTAGCCCTCTTTCCTGTCATAAATTAATTTTTTTAATCTATTCTTATAGGATTTTTTTGAATTTGATTTAATTTTTAGAATTTTGGTGACTTGACTCAGCATAAAAGTACTTTGAGATAAATAAAGAAGATAATATAATTCATCTTCAATCATTCGTGAGTTTTAGCTTTGATGAGAAAATTTTCTAAAATTGAATTCTTATGGCTCATAATGACCTACTTGAACTTACAAAGCATAGGGGAAATTCAAAAAAAAAATATTTCTTCATAAAATAGATTATCAAAAGCGTGCAGTGGAGATGAAATTTTGGAAACAACAAATCATATTTACACGATGCATTTTTGTGCTGATGTAGAATCTCATAATGTCACAAATATTTTATTATTATTAATTTTTTGAGGCTAGAGGAGTTGTTGTGATTTGAATTTTTTTTAAAAATATTTAATAAAGTTAAAAGTTAAGTTATAATTTAAATATAAATTTTGTAATTATGTATTTTTGAAAATTTGCCTTTTTTTAGGAATATATTTTTTAAATATATGAAATAAATATGATAAACTCATTCAATGCAATTAAATAAAGGCTTATTTAAAGAGATTTTGATTTTAATGAGAGCTGTAAAATTTTATTTAGTTTTACGAAGTGGGCAGATAAAATGCTAACATTTTTTCCCAAAAAGCAATCAGAGTTGCTTACATTGAAGAAGTTATATTAGAAAAGTATCTTTTATCAAGTTAGATAAAATTGATTAGTTGTTTATGAAATATTTTTCTAGAGATTAAATATTAGTACTTGTAATGGAGTAAAACAATATATTTTGCCGAAAAATGATAAATTCTTAACAGTTGTTTGCAGATTGGCATACAACTAGTGTCCGTCTTTTTTACAGCTTCCTTCAACTTTTTTGTAAAGTCTAATCATATTTTTATTATGGAATTTTATACAAGCTTTAGGTCTTCAACCAATGATAGACGTGACTCGGTTAATACGTCATTGCCCCAAGCGCAAAGATACAAGTTTTAGGTGGTGTAGATAGAAGTGGTTTGATTTGTGGCAAGTGATTATTTACCAACTTTTATTTTTTGTACCATATGATTTTGATTTTGAATTCTATGTCAAAATTATGACAGATTTTCCTTACACGAATTTTATCTCCCATAAGTTGTCATTATTTGCAATTATTTTATTGAATCAGTATGTTCTTAGCTCTATTTGCGTATATTAATCTTCTTTCATTAACTCTTAGAATGTCTATACCTAACCCATTTTAGTGAGAAAATATCTTACGCAGAGAGATGATTGGAATTGTAACTATCAATTTTATCGTTAATTTAAAATTTAATTGAATTTCTTATTGATTTTTGTTTAAGAGAAAGATGATTGGGATATATAATAAGGAATGTGAGAATATAGGCATAATTTAAGATGGGGCTGGTTTATTACATTTTGTCATGCTGATGATTCTAGTGAAGAATATTAAGTGAGACGGGACCTTCTGAATTAGAAAAATTCTTACTTTGATGGCTTATTATGTTCTTACTTTGGTGGAGGACTGTTAGAAGTGGGATAAAGAGACTTGTGTTAATTTATTTTAATTATTATGCTATTATGTTTTACTTTGTTGATGATATAGCTCTCCCTATTAATGATTTAATATTAAGATTCTAGTATGTTATTTTTTTACTTTGCACAATTTGTTACTTCTTACTATGTTAGGATGTTGATATGCCACTTCTTGATGTGTTAATATATTAGGATGTTAGTATATTACGTTTTACGTTATATCTTGAAGTTAGTACAATACTTCTTACTTTGCTTTTTTTTTTAAATTTATTTTGAAGCCTATGCTTCAAAATGTATTTAAGGGCTTACAACTCACTTTATAGGCTAAAATTCCTCAATATCTAATTGTATAACTTTAAACCTTGATGCAAGATAGATAGTGATTCCTCGATGGCTTCATCTTTTACCTTTGGGTAACATTTTGATCAATCATGCTAGGACATATTTATTCTGATACAGCTTGGTCTAGTTAGTGATTTATGAGGTTTATAATGACAGGAAGCATATATTTCATCCATATGTAAACAATAGCTACTATAATGCTTGGTATGTAGATGTTTATCAGTCTAATAAAATATGTAAAGAACTTTATAATGTTTATTTCTTTAGTGAAAATGTAGAATTTTGTATACCCGCAAGTAAAATTTATATGTTTGTGATGTATCCTAGAATATTTATCTTACATAAAGAAATTTTGTTGGCTTTATAGATGACATTTGCTTTATTTCTAACTTTATTGTGAATTGAAAAGTGGAATTAAGGGATAGTAATTACGAGTGGGTTGAAGCTCTTTGTATTTGTGACAGAGTCATGGAGGTGATGGAAAATGAAAGTCATTCACAAAGAGTTATTGGCATTGGAATTGTTCTACAGTTGGGAGTAACAAAGGCGGCAATGACATCCAATTGGAGAAGATTTCCATGAGAAATCCCTTTAGTTAGAATTTTCTTAGATTTCTCATGACTTTGAGCAGGAAGCAACGGTAGTCTCGAAAGTCCCTGAGAGAAAAGAAGGTGCCTGGTTTAAAGGGTGGAGAAATAATAACTGAATGTTAATCTTGCTACCTTTTTCTCATCCTTAAAAATAATTTTCTTAGAAATCATTCAAGTCCTATTTATAAAAATTGGGTAGCATTATAAAACTAAATAGTTCAATTTCAAATCTAGATAAAGTATAAAATTTATATCCTCTGAATTAAAATAAAGGTGCTCCTAACAACTAAATGAAATAATTCTTAAAATAATTCAAATTACTAAGCTTCTAGAAATAATCTTCTTGGGCTTCATCATTGACATAAGAAGGGTTCATTTTAGTAGAGACTTTATTTTGTTCCATATCTGTAGGCTTGTTTTAATCACCCTTTAAAATTTAGTGGCCATATCAGTTTGTGTGCAGTTTTTTTTTTATGATTTAAAAGTTAGATTATGGGTTGTGTATTTTTTCTTGCATTACATTCATAAATTTATTCTTCAGGCAAATCTTTTCAAAAGCGATGCTGAGGGTTTGAAAGTCATCAGAAAATCGGCAAAAACCGCATTACTGGAATTATCTAAAGATGATTATTACAGAGTTCTTATTATTGAGGAGGGTCTAATACAGGTCCCTTTAATTGGTGCTGCTGCCTACAAGTCTTTAAGATCACAATCTCATTCTTGGCCTTCTTTACCTGATGGAACAGACTTCGAACGGACTTCATGCTCCTCAAGATACGGTGCTACTGAATTACTACTTGGACTTAGTGTTCGTGAAAAGAACATCAACTTGGAAGAGGCAAAGATAAATGCCATGGTTGGAAGATCTCAGCAGCAGTTTCTTGCACGAATTGGCGCTATTGAGAGTGATGAAAGAAGATCAGAGTCTAATTCATCTTTTAATCAAAGACATACCCTTTTGCCTTGCATTGATGGTGTTGCTCGGTTAGTCTTGTTCCTTGAGCTTGAAGATGTCTCAGCAATCACTAGAGCTGCTCTCTCTATTGCTGATGGAGCAATTAGTGAGCATTTGAGGATATTATTCAAGGAAGCTGGAGCGATCCAACGTCTGGTTACGTTGCTTTCTCATGATGATAAGTTAGTTCAAGAGGCAGTGGTTTATGCCCTAGATAGGCTTCTTCTAAGGTTTTGTTTACTTCAACCTTTTTTTTTTAAAACTTTTTTAAACTTTTTTAAACTATTTCTTTTAGGAGTTTTATTGTTCGAGTCTCTGCTTTACTTTTTAATCTTTTTCTAAAAATTCTCATGAATTGATCTTTAAGAATTTTATTTAGTTTTCTAATATCATTGTTTAGAGTGAAATATTAAACTCCATTATGAAAATTTGAAAGAATCTTTTGTTGGTTATCCTGTAGTAGATAGAGAGAAAATTTAAACTCCTTTATGGAAATTTAAAAGAACCTTTTGTTAGTTTATGCTGTACTAGATAGAATATTTGTAGCGTATTGATATTAAATTTTCTTAGGGTAGTACATTTTTCATGATTTGCCCCTAGAAATATTGGCGCGGGGCTCCCTAGGGGACTGAACCGGTTTATCCTAGGGGGAGTGGGGTCGGCCGGTCCAGGTTTAT